>NC_133665.1:80290348-80410348 GCF_037893015.1 Macrotis lagotis
AATAATCCTTGCTTTCTAGAAAAATACCAGCAAGTGATTGCCCTCCTTTATTAAAACATCCTTTGAGCTAGTGTGTTTATGTGAAGTTTAAGAAAACATTGGTGTTGGTGAATTATGTTACAATTAGTGCAATTTCAGGAAGGAAAGATTCAGTACTCATATTTTACAACTGTGTCACCTGAAATATTATTATTAGTGTCTGATTTATCAACAATCTGCTAGGGAGATGATTTTCTTCTGCTGTATTTCTAAGGGAAAGGGAGGAAGGCTTGGGCATTTATTATGTGGTCAGAAGCTGATTTATGTTCTTTCCCCGTCCAGTCAAATAATCTTGAGCAATAAGGGGAGAAAGGGTAATTGTCACAGTGCAACCTTGCTGTAAAGACTTCTCTCTCTGGGATCTCACTGGAAAATCATAGTTGCTATATAGTAATGCCTTGACTCCACTCACATCATAGTTTATTCATTAATGCAACAGTTCAAATTTGTGCTCCTCCAAACAGGCTGGAGACCTGGCAACAAAAGAACCAATCCAAATTAAAGAAATTCCCCATGGTGGGGGATGGGGAATGGGGACTATATAGAACCGTTTTATAAATAGTTAACATATAAAGTAAGTAGTGCCAAAAAATGATACCTCTTCCCCTTAGAATTTGTTACAAATACTAGAAACTTGGAAGTTCAAAGGAAGGCTCTGCAAATCCAGCTCAAACCTGTTTCTGAGCATGTATCTATGATATATTGAGAGAGAAGAGGGGGGAGATGAGAGAAATGTAGTATGGGGGGTGGGGAATAAGGAGGGCAGGACTCCAAACTTGGCCCAGAGACAGCTTTAAGTCAAAATGCTCTAGATTTGGAAGTAGGTTGTGCCAGGACGTTAATACATTTAATACAAGCCAGTGGTGGGTCATGCTCATGTCATTCAGTATCACTACAGGGATAGAAGTAGAAGGCTATTTAAAGAACAATATGGTTTCTGGTGATCTCTGTGAAGTTTATGAGAAGTCGGAGAAACGAACATAAAACTTACCCTACACATGTAATTAAAATACATGGTAACCAAACTCATGTGTAAGTAATAGGAGAGTGGAATACAGCCCAGGGATCATAATACAAAACCAGTTGAAGTGAAAAGTAATTTGTGGTAGGCTTTCAAATTCCTACTTTAGTGGACAGATTTGGAAAGTTCACATGTCGTCTTCCTGGCTGGGCAAGTTTACTTTGAGTGGCCTTTCATATGTTTTTAAAGACCTCTAAAAATAGTTGGGTTTTTTTTTCCTTTTCATGAAAAAAAAAAATCACAGTTTCAACAAATAGTACCTGGGAGCCAACAAGCATAGTTAAATTCCCAGAGTACCCCCCAGAGGAAGATATCCATTATGAAAAAACTGGGGGGGGGACTTTTTCTTCCATTCTTAATACAGGATTCTTCTAGTATTTAACTAGGTCTAACCAATGCCAAATTATGGATGCAGTGGTTCCTTATCCAGATGGTTCCAAATACAGACTTATGAAGTAGAGATAATAGAATATGGAAGAGTGAGGGGAGAGAGGAACCACACATAAAAACACATGTTACTGAATATCCTGATGTTTGCCATTATGTAGACGAAACATCTGGATGATTGACTGAACTATTCACTTTTTGTCTGCATATTCTGGCAATGTGTAGACCCAGCATTCCAGCTCATCTGGGGGAGATATTACATGTTCAGTTGTTAACAATGCAATATGCTACTGCAACCAAATGGAGCCTTTATGGATACAAGATTTGGTGTCAATTTATGAGAGCTTTACTATTATTATTAATAAATATTATAAAACATTCATCACCCCCATATGCTATATACTCACATGGAACAAAGAAAAGCTGGTCTACAATGTTCTCTGTCATGGCAAATATACATATGCAAAAAGTAACAACACCTGACCTCCATATTCTTACAGTCTAAAAGAGAAATGTACAGCTTTCTTTGGAAGCTAAAATCCTAAAACACCCTATGTCCAGAATAAGTGGAGATTCATTTATCTTGAACCATCAAGTCAAAAAAAATTAGAGATTGTAAACTCCATTAGGAAAGGTTCTGAATTTTGTAGTATTACTTTTATAACACACTTATTAGGCAACAATGCCTAATATTATACATATTCTGCACCCAATAGGCACTTAATATTTGTTTACTGAATGAAATAATGTAAAAGTTAAAAGGAAACTTGGAGATATATTATTCTGATTCCTTTATTTCATGGTTGAGAAATCCAGTTCAAAAAAGATTAAGGAAGCAATTCATCATGGTCATACAATTAACAAATGGTAAAGATAAAACATTCCTTTATTACATTATAAACCATCCCACTTTATACATCCTCTTATTATCTAGAGCTAGCTCCAGGTTCCATAAGAGTGGTAAGAAGAACATTTACTTGAATTAGAGTAGAATGAGAATAAAGATCATTCCACATCTTTGGAGGAGATACTGAAATTATCTTGTTAATTAATAGGGAGTTTACCTAAAACATTCATGTATCTTTATAAACATCCCACTTCATTATCTCATTATAGTTCATTATCTCATTAAGTTCATTATCTGAACTTAAAATGTACATACAATGTACTTTTGTGGTAATCAGGTCTAGTATTTCAAGGTATAAGCACTTAAAGACATTCATTTTTTTTTCCAAATAAGGGTATTTTTGAAAATACCAAAAAACCAAATAAGTAGTTCATACTATATTCAGTCATATGTGAAGGTAGAAGACCATGTGTATTCCTCTTTTTCACTAGTAGTTGGAGGCCTTCTATTGTATGCCTCAGAAAAATAAAGCCACAACATAATTAATTCTAGAAAATTGCCTCTGTCCAGATGTAGTCTAACCAGCGGATGACCCACAAATGTTAAGGGTCATGTGGTTTTACACTGAGGGAAACAGAGAAAGCCAAGGCTTACCTAGGGTAATCAGATAAGACAGAAGTACAGAAACTCCACTCAAAGATGTTCATTATTCATTTTGGATGTTCTTATTTGAATACCACCACCACCTCCTTTCAACAAAGGGACCTGGTCTAACCAGCAATCTTCTACCTCAGTTTTTTTCTTTTTAGCACATTAAATTCTGGCTAAGGAATTTTAAGAGTAGTTGCATGTTGAAAAGCTCTTATCATCTTCTACTTTTAAGGCCAAGTCCAATCTTTATCTCCTCCCTCTGTCACCCTGATGCTGAGAACTGTCAGCACAGAAAAAAATCAGGCTACACTAGTTGACCTCCCATCTTTCTTATTCTGCATAGCTCCTTATCATTTTGTCCTTTTGTAGAGAGGAATAAATGGGCCAGCTCCGAACATGTGGGGGACAATGATTGGGGAAAGTGGTTAACACTGAATCAAGTCATAAAATGCCTGCTGCACATATTTGCTGAACCCAGGGACTAGGATAATATTGGATGCTTTATCTTTATGGCCTCTTTTATGCTAACAGGCCTAAGGGTAACTAAAAAGGGCAATGTACTGTAGGCTGCTAAAAGCTTTGCAGTTTGATTGCTTCATAATTTTGCCATTCATCTAATTTGAAGTGCACGTTCAAGCAGCAAACCTGTCTGTCGCCCTTAACAAGCTTTTTTTTGGTACAGACTGAATAATTCCTTGTAATATAAACAGCTATTCTCTAGTTTGAAGAAAAACAAAAAACAAAAAAAAGGCATTTGTAGCACTCACATATGAAATGTCTAGGGTATTGGATTTCATGGTTCCCCCAATTGTCACCAACAAAAAGCTGTGTTTTTCTTTTCCATCCACTTGATTCTTTCAATGAACATTTATTGAGCACCTACTATAGCTAAGGGTTTATGGCTAAGAACTCAGGAGGAGGGTTATAGGGGGAATACAACGTTGCAAGCAATAATTCCTGATCTAAAGGAATTCATCATGTATAGACTGTTGATTTTATTTCTCCAAACAAACAGTAGGTATTTAACTATGGATCAAGTACCAGTCTAGGGTTTTGGAATAAATCTAATTAAAAAAAATTCAATAGGGTTAAATGCTAAGTCTTGCATTTAGGTACAGAAAAATCAACTTCATGAACACAAATTGGGTTTGGCAGTTGTTCTAAAGAAAAGATCTAGGGATTTTAGTGAACTGCAAGCTGAAAATTTAAAATTAAAAAAAAATTTACTAGCTATATAATCCTAGTCAAGCCACTCAACCCTATTTGCTTCAGTCCCCCCATCTATAAAGTGAACTGGAAAAGGAAATGGGCAAATCACTCCAGTATCTTTGCCAAGATAACCCCCAAATGGGATCATCGAGAGTTGGACATGACTGAAGTGACTGAACAACACAACAACAACAAAGCTGAAAACAAGGCAGCAATGGGAGGCAGCAACAATTATAATTAGTATGAAATAATAATAATAATTATAATAATAATGATGATGATGATGATAAATAATGGATAGATGGAAAATGGCATTTATACACTGCCTATTATGTGATAGGTTCTATGTGACAGGAATTATGTTAAGTGTTTTACAAATATTATCTCATTTGGTCCTTACAATCCTGGGAACTCCAGAGCCATCTATCTACTGCATCACTTAGCCCCCAATGCCCTGAAAAAAGTCAAAAAAGTGTAATCATGGACTACATTAAGAAAGGTGATAGTTTCACTTTGCTCAGCCCTTGTCAAAACTCATCTGGAAGGAATTGTATTCAGTTCTGAGCACCATTGCTCAAGAAGAACTTTGATAAGTTGGAGAGCATCCAAAGGAAAACAATTAATATGGTAAAGAGCTTTGAATACAGGCCTTGTGAGTATCTCTTGAAGAAATTTGGGCTGTTTAATCTGGAAAAGAGAAGACTGGATTAGTGGGTGGATGAAGGAGATATAATAATTATCAAAAGTACTTGAAAGTTGTCAAAGAGAAAAAGGATTAGATTAGGTCATTAGAATGCAAATGAGAGATGAGTGGGACATCTTCAAGCAAAATATCACAGGTCATGTTATAGTCAATGCTATGAATTTGTCTAGATGCCCACAGAAGTCCCTTCTAGTTCTCATTTGAAAAGCATCATTCTGTGACTCTTTGATACACCATTAATGACTATGAAGAAAGTGTGGCTGGTGACTTTGGACAACACTTTCTCCCTTGCATCCAATTCACTTGTACATCATGACATTACCTCTATGATGCCATGATCCTCTTCAAGAAGAAAGGACAAGCAACAATAACAACAAATGAATGTTTTATTTGTTTTATTTGGTTTTGTATATGTGAATATGTATGTGTATATATATATATATATATATGTATGTATATGTGTGTGTGTATATAAGCAAGTATATAGGTGTTTTTTTTTTGTTGAAATATACTGCATAGTGAAAAGCAAAAGGTTATGTGAAGGTGGAGCCAAAATGGCAGAGAAAAGGCAGGGACTTCTACAAATTCTCCCCCAAACAACTCCAAATACCTTTCAATAATGACTCTAACCAAATTCTAGAGTGACAGAACCCAAGAAAAAGACTGAAAGTAACAATTTCCCAGCCCAAGACAACTTGGAAGATCCACTGGAAGGTCTTAGAAAGGGGTTATAAGGGGCCTGCAGCACAACCCAGGATGGTCTAGAGCAAACCAGCTCCAGTTATCCAGGAACAGACCACAGAGCACCAGGGCCCCTGGGAATGCCTGTGTCTTGGCAGTGGTGGTTGTTTCCAGACCTCTCAGTCCAGGAATTGCCTAGGACAATTAAGAAAGTCAGCAGGAATATGCTGCCACACCAGAGTGAGAGTGGAGCCCAGGCCAGTGAAGCCTTCAGCACAGACCTGGCCCCAGGGAACTAGGAGCAGACCTGGGGAGTCACCTGGCAGGGAGCCACCTGTTAGCTGCTTCCAGAGCATTCAACCCTTTATGGTAAGGGGGTCAGGGGAGATTACAGAGGTCTCTTTGCTATCCCTGAGGCAGGACTCTGTGACATCTCCCAGACTCAGATCCAGGTTGCGGTCTGGGACCCCAGTCTCAGGAAAAGGTGCAGAAGCACAACAGAGCTCACTGCTTCTAGCAGAGCAGGGACTCTCCTAGTTCCCTGGCAGAAAGGAACAGAGCACAGACCAGGAGAGTAGTCATAGTCTCTCATAAGACCTTGAAGGAAATGAGAACTTGCAGGACCCTGGGGGGATATCCCTGGAAACAGCTACAAAAACCCTCAAAAACTTAGGAGTGTGACCTCCACCCTGGAAGCAAAGCCCCACGTTAACAAAGAGTTAAAATCAAATCATAGACTAAAGAAAACAAAAGAAGAAAAACAATCCAACCATAGACCAAATACTTTGGTCATATGGAGGATCAAAATATACCCTCAGAAGATAACAAAACAAAAGATTCTGTATCCAAAAACTCCAAGAAAAATAGGAATTGTCTTAGGCTATGGAAGAACTCAAAAAAAGATTTGAAAATCAAGTAAGGGAGGTAGAAGAAAAATTGGTAAGAGAAAAAAGAGTGATGTGGGAAATTCATGAAAACTAAGCCAGAATATTGATAAAGAAGTTACAAAAAATACTGAAGAAAATAATATCTTAAAATCAATTTGGGTCAAGTGGAAAAAAGTAGTCCAAATGCCAATCAATGAAAAGAATGCCTTAAAAAGCAAATTTGACCAGATGGGAAAGGAGATACAAAATCCCTCCAAAGGAAAAAAAAATTCTTTAAAATGTAGAATGGAGCTAAAGGAAGCTGATGGCATTGTGAGAAATAAAGAAACAATAAAACAAACCAAAAGAATAAAAAAAACTAGAAAATCTGAACTGTCTCATTGGAAAAACAACTGAGCTGGAAAACAGATCCAAAGGGATAATTTTAAAATTATTGGACTACCTGAAAGTCATGATCAAAAAAAGAATTTAGAAATCATTTTTTTCAAGAAATCCTCCAGGAAAACTGCCCTGTTATTCTAGAGGCAAAAAAGTAAAATTAAAATTGAAAGAATCCACTGATAACCACCTGAAAGAATCTCTAAATTAAAACTGCCAGGAATATTATAGCCAAATTCCAGTAATCCCAAGTCAAGGAGAAAATATAACAAGCAATCAGAAAGAAACAATTCAATTATCATGAAACTACAGTCAGGATAACACAAGATTTAGCAGCTTCTACATTAAGGGCCAGTAGAGCTTGGAATACGATATTCCAGAAGACAAAAGAGCTTGGATTACAAACAAGTATCACACAGCAAAACTGAACATAACTCTTTCAGGTGAAAAGATGGACATTCAATGAAATAGGAACATAGAAACTTTCCAGATGAAATGTACAGAGCTGAACAGAAAGTTTGATATTCAAGTACAGCACTCAGGTGAAACATAGAGAAGGTGGACCAGAAAGGAAAATCATGAGTTCTTTAATGGTGTTGAATTGTGGATAACTCATATCAACCTTCTCATTTATTGGGACAATTTGAAGGGATATACATATATGTATATATATATATATATATATATATATATATATATATATATATATATATGTGTGTGTGTGTGTGTGTGTACATACATATATATATATATATATATATATATATATATATATATATATATATATATATATGGAACAGGAGGGAATTGAATTTAAATACATTATATATTAAAAAGATGGAATTAATGGGGGGAAGGAATGTCCTGGGAGAATGGGAAATGAGAAGTAGAATGGGGTAAGCTATTTCATATAAAAAAGGAAAGCAAAAGCTTTTGCAGTGGAGTAGAAGAAGGGGAAGGTGAGGGGAAGTGAATGAGTCTTACTCTCATTGGAAATGACTCAAAGAGGGAATAACATACACAATCAGTTATAGAAATCTATCTCACCCTAGAGGAACATAGGAGAGGAAAAGGATGTGAGAGAAGGGGGACAGAAGGGAAGGGAGATAGTTATAGGTGATAGAAGGAAGGAAAGATCATGGGAGAGGGTAATCGGATGCTATACACCTTTGAGGAGGGACAGGGTGAAAGGGGAGGTAGATTAGACTAAATAGGGGTAGGGTAATAGGATGGAGGGAAATACAGATAGCAGTGACATTTGTGGGGAAAATATTCAAGTAATTTCTCTGTTGGAATTATGATAAAGAATGCTATCCATCCTCAAATCAGAGGTGATAATATCTGAATATAGATTTAAGCATAATTTTTTCTTACTTTATTATTCTTGAGGTTTCTCTTTCTTTGTGTGTAGCAGGGTGGGGGTGGAGGGGTTATGTTTACTTTTACAACATGTCTGCATGTCTGTTGTAGTAATGTTCATCATGACTACACATTTTTAACCTATATCAAGTAATTCGTTTTCTCATTGGAGTGGGGTGGGAGGAAGGGAGAGAATTTGGCACTCAAGGTTTTGGAAGTAAATGTTTAAACTTGCTTTTGCATGTAACTGGGGAAATTTTTTTTTTAGAATTTTCAAGGCAATGTGGCCCAGGGCCACACGGCTAGGTAATTATTAAATGTCTGAGTTCAGATTTGAACCCAGGTATTCCTGACTCCAAGGCCAGTGCTCTATCCACTGCACCACCTAGCTGCCTATACTCTATATTTTGAATAGCCATAGGGCATACAGAGGAGAGCAACCAGAATGAGAAGGGAAAGCAAGAATTTATCTATTATGCACCTACTATGTACCCAAGACTATGATAAATATTTTTACAAAAATTATCATATTTGTTCCTCACAATAATCCTTTGAAGAAGGTAGCATTATTAGTTGAGAAAACCAAGACAGACAGAAATTAAACAACTTACCTAAGAAGTATCTGAAGTTAGATCTGACTTCAGGTCTTCATGATTCTAAGTCTTGTTCTATATCTACTGAGCCACTTAGCTGCTTCCTACAGTAAAGAGTATTGAGATCATGCCATATGAGAGCTGGTTAAAAAGACAAAAAAACAAAAAACTATGAATATTTTTTTTGTCATGGGGAAAAAACAGACTTAGAAGTGTAGGGTATCTTCAAATATTTCAAGATCTGGAAGAGAGATTCAATTTATTTTTCTTGACAATGCCTCAGACATAATAGATGATTAATAAATGCTTTTTGTTTGATTAATTCTCCCCCCACCTTCCCATGGAGCAATGGATTTTAAGACAAATTTAAACATGATATAAAGAAAAAAAATCCAATTACAACTAGCCAACAATGGAATGGGCTTCTCTAAGGGTCAATGGTTCCCCTGCTCACTATAAATCTTCTAGCAAAAGCTAAATGAACAGCCACATATTGGTTATATTATATAAAAGGTCTTATTTAGATAAAGGTAAATTAGATAACCCCAGAAGTCCCCTTCAAGACCTGAACTACCATGATTCTACAATACTTCTCTTTTGTACTTCAAAAGACTTTAGAAACTATAGAATTTTATAATAAGATGAGTTAATCTCTCCCTACCTAAGGCCCAGAACAGATTCTTAAGGTTGTCAAAGCCACATAAATTGGTTAAATCCATTTTTAACCCTAATATCTGAGATTGTTCTCAGCTGCCTTTGGAAACTCAATTCTTGGAAAGATGAAAAACATAGTTATCTAAGAATCAAAATGTCCAAATTACTAGATACAAATTGAAAAGCATTACCATCTATGATCTTTGTAAAGGGGAGGCTTTAATGAGGGTCAGAAGAGTCATCATATTTAAAGTAATAGCTGATTGAGTTTTTTAGGGTTTTTTTTTGCAAGGCAATGAGATTAAGTGATTTGCCCGAGGACACACAACTAGGTAGTGGGTGTCTGAGGCTGGATTTGAACTCAGGACCTCCTGACTCCAGGGCCAGTGCTCACCTAGCTACCCAAGTTGATTGAATTTTGAAGGAAAGTAGGGATTCTAAGACCAGGTATGAGATGATAATGCTTTCCATGTAATAGATTCTGTTCAAAGATGGGAGAGGCTTTGTGCAAAAAGCTATAAGATGAACAATTTGACCAGAACTTTTGGTTCATGAAGGAGAATAATGTGGAGTAAAATAAGAAATGTAGAAGAGAAACAAACTATGAAAAGTTTTAAATGATGATTAGAAGAGAATTATTAATCTCAAAGAGGACCAATGACATCACAAGCTGATCCCTTGATTGTGAAATGAATTTAAGTAAAGCAGATATGTTCAGAATTGGCAGCCTCTCTAAGCATATAGAATCTGCTAGAATTTTTATATTTATTTCCAAGTTGTGGCATTAAGTAGCAAAGTAACAGTGCATTGAGAACATCACTTTAACAACTGTGTGGAGGATGGACTGAAGATAGAAGACATGTGAATTAGGAAGTCCAATTAGAAGGATTTTGAAGACGAGAAGTAATGAGAGCTTTAACTAAGGTTTTCAAGTGAATAAAAACAATGTGATAAAAGTGGAAGATGCAATGAAAGTGAAATCAACAAAAAGAAGCTGATTCAATTCAATATATGGGATGAAGAGAACTGAAGAGTCAAGGATAACTCCAAAGATTATGGGAAGATTATCAGAATCCTTGACAGAAATATGGAAGTACATGAAAAGGGTGGTTTAGGGAATGAAAATAATGAGTTTTTATTTTGAATATGTTGAGTTTGGGATATCTACAGGACATCCAGTTTGAAATGATCAATAACAAATTTAATAATGTTTGATTGGAACTAAGGAGAAATTCTAGGGCTAGATATATAGATCTGGTTACCCTATGAAAATACATTGTTCATCAGTAGAACTAACATGCCCCCAGGGGATCTTAAGCATTCTATTCTTAATTTGTGTTTTTCTGTATCCAAATATATGTATACAAGTCTTAAACTAATCTCTCATAGTTCCATTAGGGCCACCTTCGTTTTTGAAAAGTTATACCAACCAAATACAAGTTCTGTAAAGTTCTATCAAACTAGAAGGACTTGAAGTATGGTCCCAGCAATGGGTATCAAGTATCTTTTTTTTCTTGAGAACCAGCCTAATTAAGCTAGGAAAAATTCATCACTAAATTGATCATAGGGCAATGAATTTTTTGAGTAAGGCAACTCATGAAATCTGTCTACTAGTTATAGAAAAATTGTGATCTATTTCAATAAAGTCAATATAGCGACGAAATGACCTATCACTGAAGTAGAGAAGCAGGCATCTGATTACTGGAATTCTCAAGAATATAAGTCCTTTCACAATGAAGTCTGTTGATGATGTTAAGTAAGACTGTGCCAACACCTTAGAATTTTTGGATTCTACCATATCTGTGATTCATCAGAGTAAGGGTTCTTATTTAATGAGGAAATTCTACCTATGTAGGTTAGCACCTGCTTTATAATTTGAATTCTTAAAAAATCACTTGGAGGACACTGAGAGACTTACCCAGTTTCATAAAGCCAGTATATGTCAGAACCCAAACTTGAACCCAAGCCTTCCTATATCTCAAGTCAACTTTCAATTTGCATCTCTTCTTGTACTGAAAAATTAAAATTCAAGGTGATCTTGAGTAAAACAAACATGTCCAAGGGAAGGTCACCACTTTATCATGCAAGGATAAATAGAAAGAACTTGAGGCATTTAGTCTATAGAAAAAAAGAGCTGGGGCAGGGGAAGGGAATGATAGTTTTCTTGAAGTATTTTCAAAGTTGTTCTCTCTTTGTCTCTTTATTTCATATGTTTCTCTTACCCTTTTATATACAGGTTTTCCCCAAAATAGTTGATATTTATTAATGCATCAACATACCCAATAGTAGGTTACCAATTTTCCAGTCTCACCCTCCTGACTTCCAGTTCATCACTTTTGAAACCCTTAATCTCAATCTCCTCTCAATCATATAATAAATGCTCCTCCACCATTCTCACCTCAAAAAGCTTTGTGCAGCTGGAGCATGATTCTTCCATCCAAAAATATGCCCCTAAGTAAGAGGCTTCTGGAAAACAGAACAGAAGATCATAAATATGATATACATATTTAGTTCTAGGTGATATGTAGAGTCACAGGTGACAAAATTTTTGAAGGAGATGAAAAATGTTTGTGGTCTTCTAGATTCTTTTGGCAAGGGAATGTTTGACGTGATCAAGGGAGCCTCTTTCCCAATGAATGCACTGAACCTAAAATCATTGTCAAGAGAATTCTTTGCCAACAGAGGAGACATAACTAGTAGAAAAATATTTCTATTTATTAAAATGCAGAAGTGAGTCAGGGGCCTAGAATTTGGATAGCAGAATAAGAGAATTATTTTCTTTCACAAAAATGGGATGAATACATTAAAAGCATTATTTGTTGAAGCACTTTAAGAAGGCTAAAAATAAATATTTATTTACCATAAAGTGTCATTAGTGAACATTACCTTCATAAATATTTTGGTCTTAAACCTTCTGTCATTGATCAAGTATTTGATGTTCTAGTCTGAGACTCTAAGGCTTTCTCTCTTCTTCCAGGAAGGATAAGACTTGAGCAGGTCCTGGTCTATAGACAGGACTCATAGCCAGAAGTCACAAATTGAAACCACCAGGAAATATTTAAGACAGTATCAGAATCTGGATATCATATTTGAGGCCAAAATATTGAAATCAACATCTAAACGAGAAAGTCATATTCAACTCTTGAGGCCCATGTGAAGGATAATAGTAAGATTCAGTGCAAACTTTAGACCCAGGCCCAATCAAGCAAATGAAGCATCTATACCTGGTCTAATCAGATGGTAAGCAAAAAAGCCTCCAGTACCCTTATTGATGCTACTACTCTGCTCCTTCCAGAGGAAGGATGGACTTAAAAACTCTCTCTTCTTGTAACTATTTTCATCTCATCCCTAAACATTTCTCCTTTTTTATGCTCCCTCTCTTTTTTCTTCAACTCACTTTTTTATATTGTTATTAAATAAGATAATGCATTTATATTGCTATAAAGATTGAAAAGTACTTTATGTATATGTTATCTCATTTGAACCTACAAAAAAACTCTATGATGAAAGTGTTATTTTATTATCATCTCCATTTTATAGATGAGGAAACTGAAACTTTAGAAAATAAATGAATTATGGGGTGGCTACACGGTGGAGTGGATATAGCACCGGCTCTGGAGTCAGGAGTACCTGGGTTTAAACCTGACCTCAGACACTTAATAATTACCTAGCTGTGTGGCCTTGGGCAAGCCACTTAACCCCATCTGCCTTGAAAAAACCTAAAAAAAAAAAAGAAAAGAAATGAATTATCCAAGGCCACACAACTGATGAGGGTTTTTTTAAAAAAATAATTTTATTTATTTCATTAAATATTTTCCAATTACATGCAAAAAATTTAATAATTATTTTTAAAATTTTGATTTCCAAATTCTCTCCCCCCACTGGCTCTCCCTTCTCTGTGAAAACGCAAGCAATTTGATTTTGGTTATGCATATGAAGTCATACAAAACCACTTTCCGTATTAGCCAGGTTGCAAAGGAAAATATCAACAAAATAATAAAACAATCAAAGATTTTTTTTTTGTTAAAGTGTGCATGAGTCTTCAGGGTTCATCATTCTCTTGCTAGAGTTGAGTGGCATGCTTCATCGTGGGGTCATGTGAATTGTTTTGCATTGATGTTTTAATCAGAAGATTGTCTTACACATTTGATCATCCTTACAATATTGCTGTTACTGTGTACAATGTTCACCTAGTTCTACTCACTTCACTTTGTATCAGTTCATATGTCTTCTCAGGTTTTTCTTAATCATCATACTGATAATCATTTCTTATAACACAATAACATTTCTTTCACATCATATACCTCTTATTCAGCCATCCCCAATTGATGGGTATTCCTTTGATTTAAAATTTTTTGCTACCACAAAAAAGAGCTGCTATAAATATTTTATATAAATATATCTTTTTTCCCTTTTCTTTGTACATTTTTAGTAGCAGTATTGCTGGTTCAAACAGTACGGACTATGCCTTTTGGACATAGTTCCAAATTGTTTTCCAGAATGGTTGGATTGGTTCACAACTCTACCTGTAATGCATTAGTGCCCAATTTTTCTATATCTTCCTCAGTATTTGTCATTTTCCAATTCTTTCATGTTAATCAATTTGGTAGTTATGGAGTGGTATCTCAAAGTTGTTTTAATTTCCATTTCCCTAATCAATAGTGATGTAGAGCATTTTTATATAACTATGGATAGTTTTGGTTTCTTCTGAAAACTGTCTCTTCATATGCTTTGATCATTTATCCACTAGAGGGGAAGGCTCTTATATTTTATAAATTTGACCCAGTTCCACATATATTTAAAAGGTTTTTTATCAGAAAAATTTTGTGTAAAATATTTCCTGTTTTCCTTCTAATTTTGGCTGCATTGATTTCATTTATGCAAAAGCTTTTTCATTTCACAAAATCAAAATTATCAATTTGGCTTCCCATAATCCCCTCTATCTCTTATTTGGACACACTCTCTTCCCTTATGGATCTGATAACTACATTTTTCCATGTTCCCCTAAAGTCATCTTTTATATCTAAATCATTTATCCATTTTAATATTATATTGGTACATGGTCTGAGATGTTGGCCAAGGCCCAGTTTCTGCCCAAATGCTTTCCAGTTCCAAAACGTAGATCTTTGATTTTATCAAACACTAGATTACCACATTCATTTTCTATTGTTTATTTTGAACTGAATCTATTCCACTAATCCACCACTCTATTTCTTACCAATTCTAGATTGCTTTGACTATTGCCACTTTGTAATATAGTTTGAAATCTGAAACCACTAGGCCAACTTCCTTAACAATATTTTCATCAGTTTCCTTGATGGTGCCAACATTTTTCTTTTCAGATGATTTTGATATAATTTTATCTAGATCTATAATTCAGTTCTTTGATAGTTGGATTGGCATGGCACCAAATAAGTAAATTAAGCAAAATTGTCATTTTTATTGTATTGACTCAATCAACCAACGAGCAATTAATATTTCTCCAATTCCTTAGATCTACTTTTATTTGTGTGAAATGTGTGTTATCATTGTGTTCATCTAATTCCTGGGTTTGTCTTGGCAGATGGACTCCCAAGTATTATATATTATCTGCAATTGTTTTAACTTGAATGTCTCCTTCTATCTCTTCCTGCTGGATTTTGTTAGTAGTATATATAGAAATGCTGATAATTTGTGTAGGTTTATTTTATATCCTACAACTTTTTTTTGAACTTGCAAATTGTTTCAAATAATTTTTCTAGGATTTTCCAAGTATAACATGACATCATCTGCAAAGACTTTGGTTTCCTCATTGCCCATTTATATTTCCTCAATTTCTTTCTCTTCTCATTGCTATAGATGGCATTTCTAATACAATATTGAATAGTAGTGCTGATCTACTGTTCTTATTGGGAAGATTTTAAGTTTATCCTCATTGCTTTAGAAAGATACTACTTATCATTTTAAGAAAAACTTCAGTGAGTCCTATGTTTCCTAGTTTTTTAAGTCATCTATTAATATAATGATATGTTGATGATATATTGTTGGTTTTGCTGGGCTTTTGATTTTATTGTTTTTGCTATCAATATGGTTAATTATGCCAATAGTTTTCCTAATTTCGAACCAGCCCTGTATTTCTGATAAATCTTACCTGGTTGTAGAGAATAATATTTATGATATATTGCTTTAATCTTTCTGCTAATATTGTATTGAAAATCCTGTAAGAATTGCTTCTTTGATAATTTTTTCAAGTGGTTTACATAATAATAGGATTAATTTTTCCTTAAATGCTTAGCAGAATTCAATTGTAAATCTATCTAGTCCTGAGTTTTTTTCCCCTTAAGAAGCTAACTGATGACTTGTGAAATTTCTTTTTCTAAAATGGGATTACTTAAGTATTCTATTTCCTCTTCTGTTAATCTGGGAATTTCATCTATTTGTAAGTATTCATCCATTTCATTTAAACTTTCAGTTTTACTAGCCTGTAATTGGATAAAATAACTTATAATATTTGCTTTAATTTCATGTTCATTGGTGGTGTCTTTACCCTTTTCAGTTTTGGTACTAATAATTTTGTTTTCCTCTTTCTTTTAAAAAAAAATTAATCAATGGTTGTCTCTTTTGTTGTTTCTTCTTTAATAAAACTAATTTCTATTTTATTTATTAACTCAATTGGTTTCCTTATTTTCAATTTTATCAATCTCAACTTTGATTTTCAGAATTTCCATTTTAATGTTTAATTGGGATTTTTTTATTTAGGATTTTGCAAGGCAAATAGGGTTAAGTGGCTTGTCCAAGGCCACACAGCTAGGTAATTTAATTGGGATTTTTAATCTGTTCTTGTCCCAATGGATGTTTTTAGTTGCATGCTCAATTCATTGATCTGCTCTATCTTTATTTTATTGATGTATGAATTTAGAGATAAAAAATTTCCTCTGAGTACTTTCTTATTGTTATTTTTCTCTTCAATGATATTGTTTTTATTATTTGTTATTTGATCCACTCATTCCTTAGTTTCCAAATAACTTTTTCAATATATGCTTCAATGGCCATTCATTAAATGTAATTTTTGTTGTATTCTGAGCTGAAAAGAATGCATTTAATATTTATTCTTTTCTCATTTTGCTGGGAAGTTTTTAATGCTCTAATATGTGGTCAATTTTGTAAAGGTGAGAAAAAGGTATACTCCTGACTATTTCTATTCTGTTTTCTCCAGAGGTATATCATACTTAACTTTTATAAGAATCTATTCATCCCCTTGACTCATTTCTTACTGATTCTATTGTTACAATTATTTAGTTCTGAGAAAAGAAAGTTGAGAACCTTAACTAGTATAGTTTGTACCCTGCAATTCATTTAATTTTTCCACTAAGAATTTGAATGCTATAGCAGTAGAAGTTCACAGGTATATTATTGCTTCATTGTCTATGGTTCCTTTTAGCAAGATGTAGTTTCTCTGATTATCCCTTTTAACTAGATACTTTTTTGATTTTGTTTTGTCTGACATCATGATTATTGCCTTTTCCTTTTTACTTCAGCTGAAGTATAATTAATTTTGCTCCATCACCTTATTTTAACTCTTATGTGTTTTTGCAAACAATATATTTTTGATTCTAGTTCCTAATCCATTCTGCTATTTTTTCTATTTTATGAGTTAATCCCATTGACTTCCAAATTTGTGATTACTAACTGTCCCTTTCTCTCCATTCTATTTTCTTCTGTTAATACTTCTTTTTCTTTTCATCCTGTCCCTCTTCTCAAGTCTGTTTTACTTGTGATCACTATCTTATCTACCCTCCTATTTTTAAACCCCACTTTCTCTTACCACTTTTCCTTCCTACTTCCCTGTTGGATAAGATAGTTTTCTTATACCAAGTGACTATTCTTATATATTTTTCACTTCCTGAACTAATTTAGATGTGAGTGAAATTTAAACATTGACCACCCCTCTGTCAACACTTTTCCCTCCTATTTAAAAGTTCTTCCTTGAGCACTTTTTTTACATAAGATAATTTCCCCTATTTTCCCTCTCCCTTCCCATTTCTTCCATGACATCCCTCTTTCTTGCATATCCATTTTTTAAACATAATCAACTCATTTCTGCCACTTCTTTCTATATATGTACTTTATCTAATTTCCCTAACATTCTTAGAAGGTACATGTTTCATCTTCCCATGTAGAAAGATAAACATGTTTACTTTTTTATGCATCTCTTGAGTTTTGTATTTGAAAGTCAAATGTTCTAGTCATCTCTGGTTCTTTTTTTTAAATCAGGAATGCTTGAAAGTCCTCTATTTCATTAAGTATAATTTTTTCCCTGAAAGGATTATGCTCAATTTAGTGGGGTAAATTATTGTTTCTTGTAATCTCAACTCTTTTGTCTTCCAGAATATTTCATTCTAACCCCTCCCTTTTTTTATCTTAGAAGTTGCTAAATCTTATATGGTCCTGACTACGACTCCATGGTATTATAATAGTTTCTTTCTTGCTGATTCAAGTATTTTTCTCTTTGACCTAGGAGTTCTATAATATTCCTGGAAGTTTTTATTTTGGGAACTTTCAGATAGTGATTGGTGGATTTTTTTCAATTCTATTTTATCCACTGTTTCTAGAATATCAGGTCAGTTTTCCCTTGAGTTGAAATTTCCTTGAAATATGTTGTCTAGGCTCTTTTTTTTTATCATGGCTTCCAGATAGTCCAATAATTCTTAAATTATCTCTCAATCTATTTTACAGGTCAGTTGTTTTATCAATGATATAGTTCATATTTTCTTCATTTTTTAATTTTTTGACTTTGTTTTATCTTTGACTTTGTTTTATCTCATAAAGTCATTAACTTCTACTTGCCCAATTCTAATTTTTAAGGAATTATTTCCTTTAGTGAACTTCTGTACCTTATTTTCCATGTGGTCAATTCTGCTTTTCAAGGAGTTCTTTTCTTTAGTGAATTTTTGTATCCCTTTTTCCCATGTGGGCAATTCTGTTTTTTAAGGTGTTATTTTCCTCAGGTTTTATGTTTGTGTTTGTATATAAGTGTGCCTTTATTTTTTACCAAACTATTATATTTTCATAATTTTCTTCTTTTCCTTTCATTTTCTTTACCTAATTTTTCCTTAATCGCTCTGGTTTTGAAAATCACTTAAATTCCTCTAGGAATTCTCATTGGGCTTCTGTTCAATTCACTTTTTTTTCTTGAAGGCTTTTTTTGTATTGGTTTTGACTTCATTTTCTTCTGAGTTTGTCCTGATATTCCCTGTTACCAGAGTAACTTTTTGCTGTTGCATTGTTTTTGTTTACTCATTTTTTTTTCCCACTCTATATCTTGATTTGAACCTTAAGGGTAATTTTTTAGAACTGTTCCTAGCATGGTGGGTAGGAAGATGGAACTATCTCATGCTTCAGACTTTTTCATACTGCTGTTTTCAGATCTACTTTTGAGGATTTTGAAGTTTTCAATGCTTCCCAGGTAGTATGCTCTGGGGAGAGGTATAATCACAGTTTTCTGGATTTAACTCTGGTTCTTACCCAGGAAGGGTCCCAGATCTCTTGGGATTCCTATTAATATTATTCCTCAGACCCCCCACCTTGGAATTAGAAACAATACTGTCCTTCAGTGTTCCTAATCCCCTGTGGCTAAGGGTATTACTACCCCTCAGGGTTTCTACTACCTTGTGACTGAAAGTGCTTCTCTCTGCCCTGTGCCCAATGGAGCTGCCAAATAATGTCTGACCCTACAACTTGTGCTATCACGAGAGTACCCTGTCTTCTATTTCTGAATAGTTGCTGAGCACCCTTACCATCTCTAGTTTGAGAATTCCTAGAGCTGCTTCTGCTTCTGCCACTGCCACCATCTAATTCCACTACTGATGTTTCATGGATGTGGGCTCTAGGCCAGCCTCCCCCACCCCATGTCAAAGATTAGTCTTTTTCATCTTCTATGTTGTCTTGGGCTGGAAGGACATCGCAATCTGTCCTTTTGTTGACTGTCACACCAGAATTGGATTTGAGGGATTATTTTAAAATTATTTAGAGGTTGGGAAAGCCTAGCTAAGTGCTTCTCTCCTCTGCCATTTTGGCTCCACCCCCAACCACTGAGTTTTTGAAGTAGGATTTGAACCTGGGTCTAACTAATTTCAAAACGGGTATATTATGCTTTTCCCTATTTTAGAAAAGAAAATTTTAGAAATATTTTTTCCTAAGGGATTATCTAGAGTAACTACACATTTTCTTTCAAGGAGTTCTAGCATCTGGAGTGTGAAAAGGAGTTTTAGTCTGAGAAAATGCTCCTATTTCTTTCTTTTATCTTAAAACTCATATAGAAAGATGAGTCACTACCAAAACAACTCTAACATATAACACAATCCAACCCAAACTAGGAAATCGCAAAGTTGAAACTGAAATAGTCATTGTATTCTTAACTCAATCCTATCAAACCCTTTTTAAAAATAGATAAACCATCCATCCAAGGGTAAATGATGGCCTAAGTTAGACCATTAAGCTTGTTGCTCTGTCTTTTGTCAGTGTAGACCACAGTCTTACTGCAGTACACATGTACTTTTGTGGATGAATTGTCTTTGACTAACATTAAGGAGACAAACTTAAGGAGTACTGCAGCATAACCAAACTCCCCATAACATTAAATCTATCTAGCTTTGGGATAGCCAGGCAATTGCTCTAAGTAAGATAGAGATAGAATTCCTTAAAGGGGAAATGCAATTTTTTTTTGTAAATAGTATTTTTTTACAATTACATGTAAAGATAGTTTTCAACATTTATTTTTATAAGATTTTGAGTTTCAATTTTTTTCCATTTTTCCTTTTCTCCTAATCTTCCTCCCACCCCACCCCCAAGACAGCAAGCAATTTGATATAGATAATACATGTGCAATCATGGAAATATAGGAAATGCTGCAAAAGAAAGGCATTACAGAAAAGTCTGGGCATTTATCCTCCAATGTCTGTTATCACTTTCAGAAAGTTAAAACAAGCATACACACACGCATACATACACACATGCACACACATAAGTCAGAGAGAAGGAGGGAATAAGAGGAACAAGAAAAGGAGGAAAAGTAGGAAGGAAGGAAGGAAGGAAGGAAGGAAGGAAGGAAGGAAGGAAGGAAGGAAGGGATGGAGGGAGGGAGGGAAGGAGGAGGGAAGGAAGGGAGGGAGGGAGGAGGAAAGGAAGGGAGGGAGGAAGGAAAGAAGGAAGGAAGGAAGGAAGGAAGGAAGGAAGGAAGGAAGGAAGGAAGGAAGGAAGGAAGGAAGAAGAAAAAGAAAGAGGGAAGGGAGGAAGGAGGGAAGAAGAGAAGGAAAAGGGAAGAAAGAAGGAAGGGAGGGAGGAGGGAAGGAAGGGAGGGAGGGAGGAGGAAGGAAGGAAGGAGGGAGGGAGGGAGGGAGGGAGGGAGGGAAGGGAGGAGGGAGGGAGGGAGGAAGGAAGGGAGGGAGGAAGGAAGGTGATGGAAAGAAGGAATGAAGGAGGAAAGGAGGGAAGAAGAAAGGAAACAATAGCTCACATTTGTAGTGTTTTAAGATTTTCAAAGCACTTTGGGTATTTTAACTCACTTGAAAGAAAAAAAGAGAAAGAGCAGAAAACAAAAGAAAAAAGTACAGTCTTAATGCCTGAGTCCTGCAAGGGTTAAAGTTAGATCAAAATCAAATGGCATGTTTTACCATGTCTTCTGCATGACTGATACTGCAATCGATCTGCAGCGGTTCATTTTCTCTCTGGAATCTCTGCCTACTGAGAACAAATACAAACACATGTGGAACCAATAGGAAGCAGACCAAGGGGTTTAAGAGCACTGTACCAACCTATGTCAGAAAGCTCTCACTTAACAGATGGGGCAATTAATAAAACAGTCAAGTGGTATGACTGCGTCAAGGTGCCTTAAAGTGCTAACAATCCTCTTTTGTCTTCCTACAGTAGGGTACAGATGGATTCCAATTCAGAATAAGAAAAGCATTGTGCCCAAGTTTGCTGTTGTACAGTGTCACAGTATTTATAGGGTGCCAGGTGTCCCGTGTCTCCCATTTTAAAGACAAATAGGATACTGATTTCTTTCCCCTGTAGCATTTTAAGAGCTGACGTGACCACTAATCTGGGAAAAATGAAACTTTACAAGTAAATTAACCTTTTCTTTTATCAATCTTTAAAAAGGGTTTACCATAAAATCTTGCCAGTTTACGTGCTCCTCTCTGCCTATTGATTCTGACTCGTCCCCCTCACCCCTCCAAAAATCCCACAGATTTTTGCTTCTCTGCTGGATAGCACATGTGTCAGTGTCCCTTGAGAGCCAGAATGAACCTGTAGCATCTTCCATTATCTTTCCAGTGACATAGAACATGGAGAGGCCCCAGGCATTGGTGGACATGAGAGGTCACATGGTTCTTTTTTGCAAAGTGTCCTGGCTGAATTCCAGTCTATTTAATTGCATTCTGTCTCTTTTGGTTCATTATTCCTCATGTCCCTTTCCTGACTCCTCTCCATTGACAACTTTAATCAGAAACCCTAACCTCCTAATTTGTTCCCTATCTGAAATAAACCTAGTTAGGGATGGGTTCCCTTCTAGAAAGTGCTGCATGGAACTTGTAATTAACTCCACTGCCTTAAATGAATATTGTCTCCAAAATCTTTTAAGGTTCTTTTGGTGAAAATGCCAAACAGCCTGTGAGAATTTTGCATATTAACCATTTTCCTGTGCCCTGCTTAGTTTTGAACAATTTTTCTAGAGATTACTTTTTTCTTCTTCTTCAGTCATTGTCTTCTGCTCTGATAAGATCTCATCTGGAGTAATATATTCAGTTCCAGTTGCTGCAATTTGGGAAGGACATTGCAAAATGTAGCATCTGTACACGATAATCAAAATGGTAAGGGGATTAAAGGTTTTTTTCCTATTGGAAATTAATAAGCAGGAATGCCCGCTTACTACTAATATCTTTCCTCCATGATTATTTCCAATTTATCCTGTATATACTTGTTTGTTGTTCAGTCGTACATATTTCCTTTACCATTAGACTGTAAGCTCATTGAGGATAGAGACTATTCTTTTTTTTCTCTTGTATTTGGAATATTACCTAGCATATAGTAAGTGCTAAATAAATGTTGATTAACTTGATCAGACTTGACTTTAGAAAACTGCATGGTCAAAAAAGGAGATGAGATGATCATGAGAAAATGTGAAGGAAGACAGAAAGCTAAAGTGTTGTGCTGGAATTCCATAAAGTATTAAAGGATCTAGAGAAAGATTTCACTGACTCTGGGAGAGGCTCTCTGGGGGTTATCCTGTTAGTGGAGAGAAATTGCACAGAATAAGGAAGTCTTGGATTTGCTGTGATTTGTCCTGGTAGAGGAAATCTATGTACCAATATCAAATTTATCAAAGCATACAACCATTGGATCCCTCTGCCTCTCCAAAACTTTTATCATTGCTCCTAGTTCTGCCCTTGAATGGGGGAAACAGGAAGGGAGGTTATTAATATTCGCTTTAATTCGATAGGACCTAAGAACATTTACATTTCTTATCATAATCTTTGAGAACAAAAAAGTCACCAACAAAAGCCTGGCAGAGCAATAAGAGTTTTTTTTTGGGGGGGGGGGGATTAACAATTGAGAGAATCAAATCTCTTGAAGGAGGCTGCTTTTGAACTACTATTGAAGGCAGCTAGGAATTCTAAGAGGCAAAGGTAAGAGGAAAGCGAACATTTCTGTCAGTAGAGATAGCTCCTGCAAAGGCAAGGAGATGAGTGATGAAATGTCATGAGAAAAAATAGAGGAAACCAGCTAGGCTGACTAGAATGTAGAGTATGTGAGGGGGAGTAATGTGTTACCATCCTGGGAAGAGAGGAAGTCAAAATTGGGAAGAAAATTAAATGTCAAACAGAGGAGTTTATGTTTTAACTGAAAGACAAAGAGGAGCCACTGAGGCTTCTTGAATAGAAAGTCTTATATGATCAGACTTACCAACCTTTATCAATATCACTTTAACAGCTGTGTAGAAGGTAATGGAGAGAAGATACACTAGACATATAAAGACAAAGAAGGAAGCTGTTTCAATAATCCATACAAAAGTTGTTATGAAAAGAGAGAAGGGGACATATGTGAAAGATGCTGAGAAAGTAGAATCCAAGAGATATGGCAACCAATTGGATAAGAGGCTGATTGAGAGTAAAGAGTTAGTTCTCTCTAGGCAAGGTTTTAAATCTGGGTGATAAAAAGAATAGAAATAACCTCAACAAAAATAGGGCAGTTATGAGGAAGAGAAGACATAGGATAAAATGTACTGAGTTTTGTTTTGAATATGTTAAGTCTGAGATTCCTGTGGCACATCCAAATAGAAATTAAATTGTCAAGAGGAAAGAAAGGACTGAAACTCAGGAGAGATAAAAATGCCACTGACCATCAGGAGATGCAAAAAATCTTCCTTTGCTCAGTAAAAAGGAAATAAAAATTAGGAATAGTTCAGAATATCATAAATTCAAAATATACTTTAAGTGAATCACATAGAGTATACTTTAAAGACTATAATTAAATTGAAGATAAAGAAAACCCAGAACCAACACATAGGAACAAAGTTAACAAGACAAAGAACTGAATCTGTTATTACAATTAGGTCAATGGCCTATGATCCCTCCGCAGATGACACAGACAGCAAATTGTTCATACTTTATAATTTGATAGAATAATATCAAGATAAGATGAATCAGGTACTTGTTTCTGATAATATATATATATATATATATATATATATATATATATTAATTTGTCTTTGTATTCCCATTACTTAGAGTAGCACCAGGACATGTTTAATAAAAACTTGTTGACTGACAGGCAATACCAATAAAGCCTAAAGTCTCCCTAATATATACCAAAATGGTGCATAATATGATAATTCAACCCCCACAATGTCGAAACAACTAAAAGTGTATCCAGGTATCCAGGAAAATCAGAACTGGCCAAATCACCCTTAATATATATATATATATATATATATATATATATATATATATATATATATATATATATATATATATTAAGGTCAGAGGTAGGATTTGAACCCTGATCTTCCTGACTTCCCAGATCCACCACTCCCTCCGCTGTGAAGACAGCTACCTTTTTCTGCTTAATATATGGCACTAAGCAAAGATCTCTTTGTTCAATTGCAACCTTTTGCTTATTATTATTATTATTATTATTATTGAGGAGAATAAATGCCAAGATCAATCCAAGTCTTAGGAATCCTCTAGACTAAACAACTAGAGAGATAGCAGGTGATTTTCAAAATAACATGAAGATCTAGGATGCTATGACAACATCCAAGAGTCCTAGAAAACAAGTAATTCAATATTTAAAGGGCTCTGTATTTTCTTCGAGGTGCAGATTACCTCCAATCCATGACTTCTCATCTTGAGCAACTCTTGTCCATATGTCTACCCAATATGCTGAGGGTTTTCCTCTAGTTGTCTTGGAATATCATGTATTCCAATGAAAAGTATGTGCTATCCATCCCTTTCTCTCTCATAGTATGATTGGATGACTCCTTTGTTTCATCATATATATAAATATATATATATATGTATATATATATATATATATAGTGATATATTTCCCACCTCTCCTCCTGTTCATATGTTGCAGCTCAGCATGTGCTTTTCCATTATCCTTTAGTGACTAAAGTTGTTAATTTGCCAGAGACTCTATATTCAATGCTACACAGTCATATAACAGCACCAGCAGAAATTTGGTGATAAAAAAGCTAATTTTTCATTACAAGAAGAAAGTTAGGTCATTAAAATCATTATACCTATAGGAAAATCTAAATAATTAATAAATGTCTATTGTCTAAAGGTAAATAGGCAATTGGATGGATCATCCAGAGAATTGTTCCATTTATTTTGAACAGATACTGCAGAGCTGAGTAGAAAAGTATGGATATGAATGCATTTGAGAAAATATACAGAAATCAAAAAGTCATATGAAATCCAGTTTCCATAGAGTAGTATTTTGACCTTTTTTAAAACCAAAATAGAGGGGCGTCTAGGTGGCACAGTGGATAGAGCACTGGCCTTGGAGTCAGGAGTACCTGAGTTCAAATCGGACCTCAGACACTTAATAATTACCTAGTTGTGTGGCCTTGGGCTAGGCACTTAACCCCATTGCCTTGAAAAATCTAAAACAAACAAAAAACAAACCTAAAAATAGAAAGAAAGAAAAACATAGTGAACTATTCAATATATTATCAAGAAAGGCTTATGGACACTACCATATCTAATCTACAAGACTCAGATGATTCTGAGGTTTACCTTAGTTTCATAGTATTCATAGAATTCAGAACTGAAAGATATATTTTAAATCATCTTGTAATATCCTTTTATTTTATTGAAATTTACTGAAATACACTCACTCAGGTGAGTTTGATACAGTAATAAGTTTCTTCCAAGAAGCCTACTATAGCTTCAAAATATAGTCAATTTAATTTTGTTTTGTTTTGTTCAATTTTCAATCCTCACGTTGTCATCATCATCATCATCATCATTTAACTTAGTAGTATTTTTCCAATTACATGTAGAGCGCTTTTTGTAATTTTTTTAAAAAATTTTTTTTGTAAAGTTTATTTTTGTAAAATTTTCCCCTCCCTCCCTCCCCTCCACAAGTTATCAAGCATTCTGATATAGGTTCTACTTACACAATCATGTTAAACATTAGTAGGAGGAGGAGAAGGAGGAAAAAGAGTGAGAAGAGGAAGAGAAGGAGGAGGAGGAAGAGAGGTGGTATGCCCATTGAACAAACAAAGAAACTGAGACTAAAAGAGGCTAAATGACTTATCCAGGGACACACTGCTATTAATTGTCTGAGGCAGAATTTGAACTCCAATTTTCCTGATATCAAATCCAACCACCTCAATGCTCTATTGTGGTTTATACAGACATCTACAATGTCCAAAAACTCTGGAGAAATCCTGAAGCAAATCTGCTTATCTTAGCAGACTAGAATTGGCACAAACTCAGAGATCATCATGCTGTGCAGCCAGAAACCCTTGGAACTCAGATCTAAAGAGTGAGAAGGAGCCCTGGAACCAACTGACCTTGGAAGTTCAAAGGTAAGCAGCTACTTCTAGGAAAATGATGCATTGAGTTGGTAGGCTAGATAGGCCAGGTCTTATTAGCTTTCTGACTTAGTTATATATTATTCACTTTACTGCCCTTTACAATGTGGCTAGACTGACGTTTTTGCTTCTTGCTATTCCTCATACATGGTGCTCCATGGCCCATTTCTGTATCTTGCTATGGCATTCTCCATCACTAAAAAGGACTCTGTGCACAACACTTGGAATTATTAGTTTTCTTTGACTTTACAAATACAGCTATTTGTGTGTGTGTGTGTATATATATATATATATATATATATATATATATATATATATATACACATATATATATTTGTGTATGTATGATGTATATTATATATATATATATGTATGAAGGTATATAGATGTGTGTGTGTTTACACACATACACACACATACACACATTTGTCTTTCCTGATATAAGCTGTCTTTGTATTCCCATTACTTAGAGTAGCACCAGGACATGTTTAATAAAAACTTGTTGACTGACAGGCAATACCAATAAAGCCTAAAGTCTCCCTAATATATACCAAAATGGTGCATAATATGATAATTCAACCCCCACAATGTCGAAACAACTAAAAGTGTATCCAGGTATCCAGGAAAATCAGAACTGGCCAAAGTTATTTCAAAAGTTTGTAAATGTCTATTCCTTCTCCTCCCACCAACCTGCTGCATCTGGGAGATGTTTGTGAAGTGGCACCAGGCCCATACTCCCATACACAATGACTGATGATCTCATGTTAGAAAACCTCCCCCAGTGAAACCAAGGCAGGTAAAAGGGTGCGGAGATTCCTGGAAACAGAGCTGGTCCAGAATGAGGAGAGAAAGAGATAGAGAAAGAGGGAGTGATGTTATCAAAGACTAGTGGGAGGCCTCTAAAAGAAACCTTAGGTTCCACATAAACATCCAACACCAGGGTTCTCAATGAAATATATTTTTATTCTTAGCATTTAGCATGGTACCTGGCACATGGAAAACAATTAATACTATAACTTTCATACAGTCAAAAACAACTTCTTTATCTTTGGACATTCTATTCCTGAATCACTGATCCTGATTTGGAAATGACTCTTACAAACCATACACATGAGAGCAAATGGTACAGCAGTACCACAAACCAAGGCTGCAGGTCAAGGATTCCAAGAGTCAGAAAGAGTTCCTTGGTCATATAGTTAAAATGGGCTTGCAGTCCCAGTTCATGGCACTGTCAAACCATTAGTTTTAATGAGTAATGCAGGGTGAGTTCTAATCAATCAACAGAGTGAGGCACACAAACACACATGTACAAGCATACTGTCTAGAAATTCCTTAATATAATAATGGATGACCTACTGCCATGCTGTGGGGTGCCATAATATCTCTAGTTCTCATGAGTAAGGCATGGTGGACCCTAATCAATCAACAGAGCAAGAGATCACACACTCACACACAGAAACACACAAAAAATCTAGGAGTTATTTAGTAATATAGTAATGTGTGGCACTCACAGTTATACTGTGGGGTGCCATAATTCCCCTGATTCTCATGAGAAAAGCATGCTGAAACTTAATCAATTAGTAAAGGGAGAGATCACACATACATGTAAACATACATACACACACATAAACACAACAAACACACACACAAAATCTAGAATTTCCATAGCAATATGGTAATGCATGACCTACAGTTATGCTGTGCCAAAATTCCATTGTTTCTCATGAGTAAGGCATAGTGTACCCTAAATCAAACATAATCATGCACACATATTTATGTTCACATGCACTTGTACACAGGTTAGAAATCCCTTGGTAATATAGCCATGTATGGCCTGTAGGGACTCAAGTCCATTATATGCAAATTGTGGACGTCAAGCCCTATTTAGTCAGAAGGGGGAACTCTACCAAGAAGAAAGGTGATTATATTAAAATTTTTCCTTTATGGGGACTTTAAAAAGTAGGGTTGAAGTTGCAACCAACCAGGTTATCTAGGTGGCACAGTGGATAGAGTGCTGACCCTGGAGTCAGGAGGACTTGAGTTCAAATCAGGCCAGTATACTTAATAATTACCTAGCTGTGTGACCTTGGGCAAGTCACTTAACCCCATTGCCTTAAATAAATAAAATTTTAAAAATTTAAAAATTTGCAATCAGCTGTTCTCTTTCTTCTTCTCTATGTAGTTCAATTCTGTCAAATACCTTGGCATTCAGATTCTATGAAATCAAGGATCTCATCACTTTCTATTCCGTCAATAATAATAAGCCATTTCTTTAAGGTTCTAAGGATTAGCAGGCTCTGTCATTAATCACAAGGCATTGATCTTAGATCTGGACCTGGAAGGGGAGTCAGAGGTGATCTAGTACAACCCTTCACTTCCTCCCTACACCTATGAAGTAGCTTTTTTGAGGTTTTTTCTAGACTATCTAAAGACCTCCAAAAGGTCCAGAAGGTATGCACTAAAAGAAATTCGAATTCATTGGATTCCAAGACTGAGAAATTGCGGGACCTAGAGGGTCCTTCAGACCTGGACCTTCAGACCTGGAGTGCCAGATGCACATTGCCTGAGAGGAAGACTGCTTCATTCCTTGTCATCTTGGAGATAACAGAGTTAATATCCCAAAGAAGCTTACAGAAATTCAATGCTTCAACCCCATCTCAGAACAATCAGAGATTCCAAATACTAGTGATCTAGAAACTAGTACATGAAGGCTTGTGTCTAAGGAGTCTTGGAATCTACAGAGATCCTAAATCTCAAGGCAACAGTGGGTTAAAAGAACTGGTCTGCCAAGGACTCAGTATCATGCAAAACCAAGATATTTTTGGAGTATACTTTGTCCTCTCAATTTGGGATGTGTCTACAGAGTAAGCATCATATGTGGGTTCAGTCCAGCTCCTGGAATCCCAATCAGGAGAGAGTTCATCTACCTTTCAATTCCATTGTGCCCTCTGGGAGCACTACTTCTTCCATCTTTTGTTACTAAAGGAAACAAAACTTTCCAGAAGAAAGCACATTCCTACTTACCCTTTCCAGGATGAATTGCTGCTTTTTCCATGGTTCCCAGATGGGATGGAAGGAGAAGGTAGCATTCTTTGTTCCCCATGACAACTTCCACACTTTTCCTCTACCACTATCAATCTACAGCCTCTCTTCTTTTGAGGTTCACTGAATTCATCTGTATAATCAAATCTAGATTCTTATTACTCCATGTTCTACTTCAGCAGGTCATTCAGTACTGAATTCACAGTTTTCTTTTTTAAATTTATCCCTTTCCTCATACTTAGGGACTTTTCCATATACATGCTAGTCAACCTTGTCTCCAAGTTCATCACCCTCATCAACTACCCTTGCCTACATTTCAATCCACCTCAGTTACATACAGTAGCATTCATACTTTAGCTATGACTCCAAATTCTGAAATCCTTCTCTCTGATCAAAATTCCCTATCCTTCTATTTCTACCTCACTCTTCCCCCAAAATAAGCTTCATCCTCATCAATACATCCTTAAGTCACTCTATAAAAATCTGTTCTCTCATTCTAATACTCCTGCAATAAACTCACATTCTTCTCTTCATAATTTTGGTCCTATAGTTAACCAGCTCAGCTCCTCTCTGGAATCATCCTCTCTCTGGAATCACTTGCCCGCATGTTCTATTAACATTCACAATTCACCACCCACCTTTTCTGTTACTATTCTCCTCTTGGTGGAAGCCAGGGAAAGTCATACAAATAAGTCAAAAGATTCCATTTGTAATCTAATCTCATTTAGGTCCTCAGTATTGAATGGCAATTTTTTTGCTCCGCTGGGATTGACTCTATTCTAATAACTTGTTCTCTATCATGGGGTTCACCATGACTTCTCCAAAACTTCTCTCTCCTAAAGCCACTGCCACCCTTCTCTTAGCAGATGACCTTATTTTACTAAGAAAATCAAAATCTTTCAAATGAGAGCTTCCTCACCTTCACCACCCTATACTTCAAGACTCATCTGCATCATCTCCCAGTATCTTCTTTGAATTCCAGTCTTCTAGGGAACACAAGCTCTCTCTTTATACCTCAATTCCAAATCTTATCACCTCCTCCAAGATTTTACCTCTTCAGAGGCCTCATTTTCAGACTTTTTTTAATCTATTGTTTCCTTCACTTTTGCTTAGAGCTACATTCAGGTATTTTTCCTTCTCCTGGAATAAATAAAAATAAAAGCTTCCCTTGGCTCTGCCATCTCTTCAACCTTAAGACTTATGACTTTCCTTCCTTTCAAAGACAAGCTCCTGGAGTCAACTATGCTTACTGTCTCCATTTTCTTATAACCATTAACTTTTCAATCTTTTACAGTCAAGTAACTATTTGACTCAATATAGTTTCTCTAAAGTTACCAATGGTAATTTAAAAGATCATTTTTAAATGATTGTTGTTTGTTTTATTTTTATTTATAATCTATCCCTACTACTGCTCTCCACTGAATAAAAACAGACAAAGCAAAAAAAAAATCCTCATTATATACAAGAATAGTTTAGCAAAACAAAGTCTTACATTACTAATAACATTTTAATACCTAATCTAATTACCTTTTCTTAATCCCTGTCCAACATTACCTCTCTGTTGCTTTTGGCACTTTTGATCATAAACTCTTCCTGGAAGTCATGGTCTCTTACATTTCAGTTCTTTTCCCTTCCTCTTCTTTCTGACTGATGGATCCTTTTCAGTCTCCTTTGTAGGTTCTTCATACACTTTCTAACTTTGGGTTTTCAGTGCCCCCAAGACTCAGTCCTAAATATTATATATATATATATGTGTGTGTGTGTGTGTGTGTGTGTGTGTGTGTGTGTGTGTACATATATATATATATATATATATATATATATATATATATTCTCTTGGTGGATTTATCAGTGAGTTAAATTAAAATGTTTACACAAAGGTTTGAAGGAAGAGAGAGAAAGGGGAGATGATAAGAAAGAAAGAAAGAAAGAAAGAAAGAAAGAAAGAAAGAAAGAAAGAAAGAAAGAAAGAAAGAAAGAGAAAGAAGGAGGAAGGAAGGAAGGAAGGGAGGGAGGGAAGGAAGGGAGAGAAAGGGAGAGGAAGAGAGAGTAAGGAGGGAGAACAAAAGAGAAGGAGGGAGGGAGGAAAATACATATGTATATATAGCCAGTGACAATGAGAGAGAGAGAGAGAGAGAGAAAGAGAGAGAAATATATTAGACCAGGTCTATAACTCATCAAGGCTGCAAATACAAGTAGGCCATTTGTGGATTCATCAATCCCATTATTGGTCAGTATAAAATTTTTAACTAATTCCATTTTTTCAACATAGGGCAGCTCATCCCTATTAAATCATCCTAGTTCCTGAACCCCATACCAGAGGTTCAATGTTATGGGGCTAGAATTAATGTGGACATCTAATCAGCATAGCCTATTGTCACCTGTAATTCCTGGGCTCAAGTAATCTATCACTTGACTCTCTCCCCAGTAGCAGGGTTTACAGACCCATGCCACCAATCCTAGCTTCTTTATTTCTTTAATAAACATTTTTATAATTATAATTATATAGGTATTATAAATTGAATACCAGATACTTTATACATTTATAGTTATTTTAATGAGATTTTCCTTTGTTATTGTCTCCTGAATTTTGTTACTGCTATGGAGAAATCTCTGTATTTTTGAGGATTTATTTTATAAGAGCTTGTTGAATTAATTAAATTGAATTAATGAATGTGTCACTGACCCTCTCAAAACTAAGGCATTGGGGGGAGTCCTTAGGAGACTTTTGGGTAAGATTTAAAACTGACCCCCCTGTGTCTCAAATAAAGAACTAAGTATATAAGCTGCATTTTCCTATTTAAAATGTCTTCAGTAGAGACGCACTTTATTTTTTTATTTTATTTTTTTTAGGTTTTTGCAAGGCAAATGGGGTTAAGTGGCTTGCCCAAGGCCACACAGCTAGGTAATTATTAAGTGTCTGAGACTGGATTTGAACTCCTGACTCCAAGGCCAGTGCTCTATCTACTGTGCCACCTAGCCGCCCGAGAAGCACTTTAATGGAGAAGACATTTATTGTCTACTACCAGAATATACAAAGACAAAACTAATCTCTGTCTTAAGAACACTGCCCCACCCCAGGAATCATTCTACCTACACTAGATATATGCTGTATACAATGTTGTCTCACCTTTAGAGCAGCCTGCCATGGTGGTGTAGCTGAAATTATTAAATTCTGTGAAATGTTATAATTTTATTGTTTAGGAGGTTCCTAAAGAGAAGACTTTAGCTATGTCCAGGGACTTTTCAGATTTGCACAAGGGGCAACAAAGGGTAATTGGCTACAGTTATTACAAATTATTTTTATTAGCTGCCATTTCACTTTCTAAGTTTCTTCTAGAGGACTCTCACATTTAGAGTGCCAACAGTTAGATTACTGTTTATAGATGATGAGCATCACTGCATGTCTGCTACAGGAATTTGAATGAGGGAATTAAGAGTACCAATATCACAACCACATCTGTTGTCAACTCCTGCACCCAGGAAAAAGCCAGAGCAAAATGGATTCCAGGGTGAAATTTGTCAACGAACCAAGTAAACTTTAGGTTGAAATTTCCAAGCTAAAATCCCTAGGTTTGGTAGGTTTCAACCAGAGCCTTGGCATTTTATTTTTTGGTAATTCTATCACTTGTATTTATGTGTATACTACAGATTCAACAAAAATGCTTTAAAATATCTTAGTAGAAGAAAAGAAATCTAGTCCATACCTGAGATCATGGCAATATAAATAAGTATGGTACTTGGTAACAGATTGCTAATGTGTAGAGGTACAGGTCAAGGTGTATAGCTTTGAAATCAAGCCCCAAGGGGTCCCAGGTCATTTATAAGGCGATGTGAAGTGTATATTTGAGTTCGGGGTCAACAAATGTAGTCAAGGTCCATGAGCAGGGAATGTCAGGGAGATCAGGGGGAGGAACAATGAGTTTGCACAGTAGCCTTGCCAGAATTTGCTTGCTTTGGTAGGTCAGGTCTCCTAGCTACCTTGATCTTCACCTGCCTATGCCCTCAGGCATAGCTGCAGCAGGCAGGTGAGGAGCTGCAGTTTATAGACACAAATTAGGAGGAGCAGCTGAGAAGGAAAACCTTTTAGTAAGATGCCAATTTACCTTTTAATACTTTTCACTTGTAAAAAAAATCACAGCTAGGTCATCAAAAAATTCAATATCTTCCAAGGTGTGAAGGTTTTTTCACCCTTTGCACATATTCCTAGAATCAAAAAAATGGGACTAGATCTACCATAGATCCCCTTATTTTATGGATCAGGAAATGAAGGATCAGAAAGGAACAGTCAGTTATCCAAGCTCACCTAGGTGATAAGTAACAGAACCAGAATTTAAACAGAGTTCCTTTGCATACCAGATATATTGATTATTTTACTATTCCTCTGATTGCTATGAAGGGCAATCAAAGGATTTATGGAGAACTGGAAAGGATTAACGGAGTTGGTCATCTAGACCAACATTGAAATTTTGTGAATAGGGAAACAGAGTTCCAGAGAGGTTAAGTGACCTGCCCAACCAATTTAAATGGTACTAAAACTGTTTTCCAACTTTGAAACACCAAATACTTATATGTGATCATTTGATTATTGATTTGTTTGTTGTTTTCCAAATGAAGATCTGCCTTCTCTTCTACTCACCTCCCCTTCTCTCACTGAGAAAAGAAAAACAAAATCCCTATTACAAAGATGTATAGTGAAGCAAAACAAATTCCCAAATTGACCGTGTCCAGAAAAAATGCCTCATTCTCCACTGAGACCATCCCTTTTTATTAGGAAGTGAACTACTTGAGTTTTGATTGGCATTTGTTCTAGTGAATGTGGGGTTTTTTGGAAACATGCTTATTCACCTCCCTTCCTTTCCCTTCCCTTTCCTTGAAGACCTCCAGTGAAGTGGAACTCACCACTTCCCATGATAGCCTATTCTATTTTTGAAGACCACTAGTTATTAAGAGGTTTTCCCCCTATATTAAATTGAATTTTGCCTCTTTGCAGCTTATACCTATGGTTGATGGATCTACTCTCTGGGGACAAAGCTAATAAATTCAGCCCTTGCAATCCTTCCAAAATTTGAAGGCAGTTACTATGTTTCCTGGAGAAGTCAACCCTTTCTTTTGCTAAATGCACCCTTTTCCTTCAGTTGGAACTCATATGGCTGGTATTCAAAGTCTAGTAGCTGTCCTCTAGGGACTTTACAATTCATTTATGCCTTTTCTAAACTCTATTACCCAGAATAGAACACAATACTCCAGCCAAGGCCTGACCAAGGCAGAGTTCAGTGGAACTATGACCTCTTCATTCCTAGAAATCATATTTCACTGTAGTAGTCCAAATCATACTGAAAAGGTATAGGTGATTTTAAGATTAATATCTGAGAATAGTTTTTGATAGTGAGATAGGAGAAAAGAACATGTAGGTACTGAGTAACTGAAAGGGAGGTAGGGGAGAGCCATGGAAAGAGTATGTGATAGAAGGGATGAAACATCAAAGCTGAGAATGTTAATAATAAATTTTGCCCACTTCAAAAATTTTGTCATGGACTGGCTCAGAGGAACTAGGTGCAACTAGGTGGCATAGTAGATAGAGTGCCTGCCTGGAGTCACAAAGTCCTTAGATATTTACCAACTGTGTAACCCTGGGCAAGTCATTCAGCCCTATTTGCCCCAGTTTCTTCATCTGTAAAATGACCTGGAGAAGGAAATGGCAAACCATTCCAGTATCTTTGACATACAAAAACAAATTAGGTTACAAAGAGTGGGACAGGAATGACAGGACTGAACAAAAATAACAAGCTCAGAGAAATACCCTCCCTTTCCCATCCCTTTCTCCACCCCCACCCCACCTCCCCCTCATTCTAAAACCTCACATATTTCCTCAGGTCAGTTTAGAACTATAGTTGGAACCCTGGTGCCAACCTCAACCCATGTTGGCTGACATAAAATTGTGGTAGACCAATTGAGACAGTTATGAACTTCCTGGCTAATCTTATACTTAAGAAGGATTTATGATGAATTTAGAGAAGCATAGGAAGTCATATGAAATGATATAAGCAGAACCAGGAAATAATGTAAACCATGACTATACCAATGTTAATGGAAAGAACCACAAAAATAAGCCTTGGGCAATTCAGAATCTCTACAGTTTCACCAAAATTTATAGCCAACTATTTAATAGCCAGCCACATACAAAAATAGTGACCAAAACCAATTAATTTGAACTCAGCAATGAAACAACCAAAAGTTAGATGGTCAAATTCATGGAAGATGTAATATAATAATATCTAGTGTCAGGAAACTTAGAGGAGAAGCCTGGCTTTGCTACTTCCCCACTTTCGTTCTAGCTTCTAACGTCTGTGCCCATGTCTTTGCAGCTAAAGAGTACTTCCTCTTTGACTATGCTTCTTAGAATTCCTGAATTTCCTTCAAAACTCAGCTCCACTAGAACCTCCTATATAAGGCTTTTTCTGATTTTTCACTGTCAAAATTACCATCTAATTATTTTCAACTAGTTATATATTTCCGTGTCTTCCTCAATAGAATGTATGTTTTTTGACAGCGGGAGGAACTCTTTCATTTTAGACTTTATATCTCTAAAGATTAAAACCAAGAAGTCTCGCTTGGCTATTGTGCCTCCAACAGAGGGTGAAGTTTCTGGTGAGGAATTTTTACTCTTGGTTTGCTATGAAACCTACCCAGAATTGAGAATTCTAACTAGAACATGTTATATCAATGCATGTGAGTTATCATGTGAAAAATCAGCCATGAACAAAATCTATGTTGTTTAGTGATGTACTTGAGACTTCAATAATCAGGAGCACTGAATTCAGTTCCCAACTTTAGAATATCATTGACTTGTGACCCTGAATGGATCACACTGACTTCCCTCTACCAAAATTACCTTTGTCTCTGAAATAAGGACTGCTATGATGTGAGGAACAGCAGATGAAAAGCAGCCCATTTGGGAAAAATGATCAAGGAATGCTTAACGAGTTGGAATAACAACCTGGAAAGGAAAAGAGTGTGTGTGTGTGTGTGTGTGTGTGTGTGTGTGTGTGTGTGTGTGTATGTGTGTGTGTGTGTGTGTGTGTGTGTGTGTGTACGTTTGTGTGTGTATATGTGTGTGTGTGTTTGTGTGTGTGTGAAGTGTTCTGTGGAAGGATTTCAACTATTGGATTTAATGATCTGATGGCTCATTTTCCTAGGTCTTGTCTGTATCAGCCAGCTGGGGTTCTCATTCTGCTCACCAATTACTAGCAAGAGATAATTTAAAATCACTTTCTCAATTTGTATCACTATTTTTAGACTTGAAACTACATTTAGATTTGGGATATTAGGAAGCCAAGAGTTTCCATTCATAAGTAAAATTTATGATGAGTTCAGAGAAGCATTGGAAGACATAATAATAATTCAGAGTGAAATAAGGATATCCTGGGAAACAAAATGCAAAATGAATATGATGATGTAAATGGATAAAAAATAGGAAGAAAATTAATGCTGTATAACTATAATGAAGCTTGCCAGTAGAGGAAAGTTCAGAAAAGTCCTTTCCAATCCCATTCCCCTTACAAAGATTTGGAAATAGGAGTGTAGAATATTATATATACTGGTGGACACAGTTGATGTATTGATTGTTTTCACTACACTATTTTTTTTTCTTTTCTTAGAAAGGGTTGGCTCAGTGGGTAGAGAATTCATTTGTTTCAGTAGTAGCCAACTCTTCATGGGAAGAATATATTTGGTAATATAAGAAAAGATATAAATAAAATGAGTTAAAAAGGAAAAAAAATCTGATTAAAAATCAAATGCTATTTAACAATGAGAATCAAAAAATTAGGGGGAGAAGAGATACTAAGAGATCAGAGACTCCCTTGGAGTGCTTTCTCCTGTCTCTAGGTTACCCACATTCAGATGTTAATGAGCATGTACCTAAGTTGCCATGAATAGATGAGGATCTGTACTGTTTTTAAAGATACTTGAATATAGAGATCATATTCTCTCCCTCAATAATGCCTTTCAGTGGTTGATGGTTCTCAGAAGGCTATTGAACAATTGCATGAATTAGACATATAATTGGTTCAAATAAAACCTATCACAAATCAGAGTATAGAAATATGGGTTGAAGTAAGACTGTTAAAGTCAGAGACTATAATCTTCTGTGGATTCTGTGCCCTGGTAAATGCCATAAGTAAGACTAAATAAATATTAGACAATGATGATGATTCCTTGCATTTCTAATCCACTTAATGGAGTGCTTTGCTTCACAATGACCCTTCACATTCTGTAGTGTAAGCATTATTTCTATTTTATAGATGAGGAAGCAGAGACTCCAGGCAATTAAGTAACTTGCCCAGGTTCACATAGCTAATTTATTTCAGAGCTGGGATTCTAATCCTTTGACTCTGCTAGGGAGGAAATATAATACAGTGGAAAGAATACCAGCTCTGGAGTAGGAAGACCTGGGGATTGCTTCCCATGCTTACCTACTTAAACCAAGTCTCTTAGGTCCAGTCCCATCATCTGTAGGGTAAGTGGATTAAGCTAGATGACTTCTGAAGTTTTTCCCCATCCCCAATATAGATCCATGATTTCATGGCTCCAAAAAGTACTTTCCCAACTACAGCTTTAATCAAATATTAGCTCTTTTTTTTTAGATCTTTCAAGGCAATGGGGTTAAGTGGCTTGCCCAAGGCCACACAGCTAGGTAATTAGAATATTAGCTCTTAAATGCAAAATGCTTGTTTGACCTAATTTCAAATTTCCATTTCAGATGTAAAATATTGAAAAATATCATTCTTATTTTATAATCAATATGATATTGACATTGATGCATTGACAAAAATTTATTAACTCAGCAAAGATTTATTTGCATTATTATTATTATCAATTATTCTTAATAGTACTCACCTACCATGTGCTAGGCATATAATATATGAAAACACGCAGCTCTTCCCTCCCTCATGGAACTTATATTCCACTTGGGTGTGGGGTAGGAATGTGCAGTTGGAGATAGCAAAGCACAAATTACTAAAGACAAAGTAACTTGAGGACAGAAAGAACACTAAAACTGGAAGAAGTAGGTAAGGCTTTACCAAGGATATGATACCTAAATTGAATTTTAAAGGAAGATAAGGATTTTGAGAGGTAGAGATGAGGAAGAAGGGTTAGGAGAAAGATTAAACACCAAATGCCAGAAAATGGCAACTATAATGGGGATAGTGCATGTCCAGAGCATCAGGGATATTATCTTTCCACAAGGAGATGATGGGAAGTCCTCTTCCAGGAGAATCATGATATCATGTATAGGAAGTGTCTTAGAAAGAGAATATGGAGCATATGTAGTCACTCTGTCACTAGATCAAGTCAGCTGACTACATGTTGAAGAGGAGGCTCTTTGACAGGTTGCATTCAAAAAGGCTTATCAGTTTTGATAAGATCAGAAGAGCAAATCACAGTAATTTAAGATGAACATGGGATTGTAGACAACTCAGCATCCCTGAATTAAGGTACTGAGTTGAACCTACACTCTCTTTATCCCCTCCTACATCTTTGAAGCAAATCTATTTTTGTAAAAGCAGATTGATGTTAAGTAGTTAAATGGAACCAAAGTACTAGTCAGTGGTGTCCTAATAATGAGCGAAGCATTGCTCTATTAGCAGTGAAAAAAGGAAGACTTTGCAAATTCCTCATTACCCTCGAATCCTAAGGGGCCATGTAGTGCATTGATTCTATAGCCAGAGCTCACACACTTGAAGGGGAATAATACAAGATAGAGTGAGAAAGGTGGAATGGATCCAGACTGTGGAAGGTCTGAAAGAACACCAAGGATCCTCTGAAGGTATTTTTTAAAGGGGAAATTACACGATCAAACCCATACATTATGAAGAATACTTTGAGAGCTTTTTGGAAGTTGGATTAGAGAGGCAAGAGTCAGGAAGCATAGAGGCCAACAATTAGGTAGTTATTACCATAGACCAAGTAAGATGGGAAGATAGACCATGGGAAATGAAAAATACTTAGGGAAAACTCCTTTCAACCCTTGGTAGTGTGGGTCTTCTCAAAATCATCACAGATGATTATAGAAACCTTGGCTTCCCTACATGACCAGCTCCTTATAGTTAGTCCCATGCATCTGCTTCCCTTGGATTCTCTCATAATGGCTCCCAGCAGCTGCTCTGCATAGCTGTTCCCTACATTGGCTTCTCCATTCACACTGTGCACTCTCAGTCACCTGTACCTGCCTCTTGGCTGGCCCCACCAGATATTTCATCTTTTGGCCACCAGGTTCACATCTCTGACTTCTCCAAGTCATAATCCCAAACTGTGTATCTTACTAGCTTCTGTTTATAATGGTATTGTAACTGAATAGATATCATCATGCTGCAGAACCACATGTGCAGCCAGATGAGGCCAGTGCTACTGAGAGAATATATAATCTATGTCCATTTAAAAATACTGCTTAGGGACAGCTAGGTGGCACAGTGAATAGAGCACTGGCCGTGGAGTCATGAGTACCTGAGTTCAAATCTGGCCTCAGACCCTTAATAATTACCTAGCTGTGTGGCCTTGGGCAAGCCACTTAACCCCATTGCATTGCAAAAAAAAAAAAAAAAACCCTAAAAAGAATAAAAAATAAAAATACTGCTTAGCCGAGATGAGCAGAACCAAAACACTGTACACCCTAACAGCAATGTGGGGGTGATGATCAACCTTAATGGACTTGCTCATTCTATCAGTGCAACAATTAGGTACAATTTGGGGGTATATGCAATGGAGAATACCATCTGTATACAGAAAAAGAATTGTAAAGTTTAAACAAAGATGAAAGATCATTACTTTTCATTTAAAAAAAAAGTTATCTTATACAATTTTACTATCCCTTATACTTTACTTTTTCCTTAAGGATATGATTTCTCTCTTATCATATTCAACTTAGATCAATGTATACCATAAAAACAATAAAAACTAATAGACTGGCTTCTGTGGGGAGGTGGGGGGATGGAAATGAGATTAGGGGAAAATTGTGAAATTCAAAATAAATAAAAAAAATTTAAAAACACTGCTTAACAATTATAAAGTTCAAAGGGACCCAGATGAATACTAGGTGCCCACTCATGTAGTAAACTGACTCAAATGGTAATAAAGTGTTTAACAGTAACTGTAATAAAATCTATTCCTCTGGTGCTTTATGGTTTACAAAACATTTTCCCTAAAATAACTGTGAGATAGATGATAAAAGTATTATAATTGCATTTTATAAATGAAGAAACTGAAACTCTAAGAGAGTTCTCTTGTTGCAAGATACTTCCATCCTTTGGATATCACTTCAGGTAGGTTCAAAGACATTGTGCAACAAAATCTCTACAAGGGGGTGTCTCTTTTTTCTCTCCCTGTTCAATGCAAGGAAATATGACAAGATACAGACAAGAAAGTCAGTACTAAAACTGTAAAGAGATGAAGTATGTAGAACAGGTTTATATTGAAAATAATTCCAAAATTCACTATTCACTATTCACAATTCACTGCCTTCACATTTTTATACCCATTCATAACTTATTTTTAATCCATTATAGGTGAGTAAAGATACTCACAAAGAATTTTACAGTATAGATAAAAGTCAGTCAGCCCCGGGGAAGAACACACACACACACACACACACACACACACACACACACACACACACACACACTCAACAAATCAGATGCTCTGCCAGTCCCATGAATGATGGCTCATTGAGTTGGAACATGCTGCTTCATTGCAAATTTCCATAGTTAGGAATAACTTTTAAAAGCTGACTATACAGGTACACGAACTTCTGTCCTTTTGCTCAGAAAAATTATAAGTGTAATAAACACATTGTCTAGAACATAGTAAGTGTTTAATAATTGTTGATTGATATTTGCATAGCTCTTTTAAAAGTTTGCAAAGGACTTTAACACACATTACCTCATGATTCAATAATAGTCTTCTAAGATAAATGGTTTGGTCATTATTATCATCCCTATTTCATAGATGAAGAAATATAAATTTGAAGTTCTTAAGAGGGTCACAAAATTAGTGAGTATCTAAGGAATCACTTAAACCCATATCTTCCTGACTCTAAGACCAGCATAATATCTTCACATGAAGCAGCCTCTCTAGAAAGTTTGTTTGAGCCAAATTTCATTTTTTAAAAAGTTTTCCCCCCACACATTCCTCCTCTGGTAGAGAGGTTGGAGACTACTGGTACCAGATGTTACATGCACTGTTGCAATGCCAGTACATTTTATTTAACATCTCATTTTTTTCAAAGAAGAGGGTTTTTGTGGAGGTAGTGATAATACAGTAATGTTAGAAAAAAAGAAAAAAATGACATCAATAAAACAAAAATTTCTATCAATTTCTTTAAAAGGAGTCTTTCCTGCCTTCACATTTTTATATCCACTCATAACTTATTTTTAATCCATTATAGGTAAGTTAAGGTATTTCTTTAATTTTGTAATTTTTTTATAATTTTAATATGATTTTTAAAGTTGTTTTTTATATCTGAGGTCAGGGTCTTTACAGTCTTCAAATGTTTTCAGAGCCATTGGTCTCTTTAGATTTCTGTCTCTGAAGTTAGAAGACCTAACTTAGATCCTGCATTTAATGATTTCTACCTATGTGACCTTGGGTGAGTCACTTAAACTCTGTGAACCTCAGAATCCCTTATTGTAAATTGAGAAGTTTGAACTACATGGTTTGGCCTCTGAGTTTGTCCCTAAACCAGTCTGTGATTTTGTAGACACAGTCCCATCCAAAGCATATTGGTCTTGTTATTAGACCAGAATAGGCACACTCAATTTCTCTTTCATTTTCTTTTCAAAGCACCCTTCAAAGAAATCATAGGATACACATGGGTTTGTAGAGCCAGCATGAACTGAGGAGATAAATATCACCCCTGGGAATGGAGATGTTGTGAATTCTGTTTCCTCCCTGGCTCCTCATCCCTCTGTGATTCCACACTGATCATTTTCCCTCCCAGGTCTTCTGCCTTCATGTTTGCAAAGGGAAGAGGTTATCAGTAGCAAACGCCATCCAAACATTAGGAGGGAATGATAGAGCCTCTGGAATGCAGCACATACAAAACCATTTCTCAGTCATAACAAACCATAGAAAAAATAATGGCAAAAACTCACAGGTGGGAATACGAGAATATGTCCAAAGGAAGTGGGACGTGGGAAGTAGGGAACTGGGGGAATCAAAAACTGTTATAGTGAAGTCCACTCAGAATTTCAAACACCAAACCCTCATGAGTCTTTTGGTTCTTGGAACTTGTGATATGAAGCAATGCCCACTTAATCAAGTGGGTCAATTCAAAACATGTTCTGATTGAGGTTGTTAAGTCCTAAAATAAATTAAAGCCAAGAGTTGAGGAGCAAAGCATCTTCAATTGAGATTACAGGGTAGCAGCAAACTTGCCAACCTGGAGGATTTCCCAACCAACGAAATCCATGAAAAAAATATTTATAGTTTTGGAAGTAAATATGGAAGATATAGGTGAGATGCCAAGGCCTCAGTGGCCCTTGGTATTCTGGGCTTCATGATGGCTGTTTGGCTCACTAGAAGTTGAGATCCAGTTTGAGCTGGAGGCACCATAAGGCAACATCCTTGGGTGGGTAGGGGACCTGGGGTGTGGTTCAGTTCAACTTAATCAACAATAGATATCTCAGGAGTAGGAATATAAGGACATTACTGAAATTCTGACATTACATGGATTGTTTAAGGGAGTGGTAGTTTATAGTACATTTGGTATTAATAATTTCTGATATTATATTAACAATTATATAAACATTTCTCTGTCAAGTACAAAAGATATATAAGGCTTGTATTTCTCCCCCTAAAATAGTTTTTGACAGTACTCCAGTTGGGGGAGAGAGCAAGATACAGATTAACAATTAACAACTATAAAAATGAAATGTTTTATAGGAGCCAGACAGTGGCGGGGGGGGGGGGGGGGGGGGGGAGTGAGTCTGACTCATAATGGTTAACTACCAAATAGTGTACAAGAATGGAGAACTAAACTCAAACTGTAGATCTAAACATATATGTAATAAGCATTTAATAGACTTCCAGTTAGCTAGCCAGTGATCTCAACTACAAATACACAAAATCCTATCACTGAACTCAAATTGATTATTCATTTCACCTCCTCATGGCTTAAAGATATCATTAGTGAAGAGAGACATTTTGTAACAAAGTTAAGGGAAACCTTATCCTTGTCTAAACTTGATGAGACCTACAAGAAGCAGCTAGGTAACTAGAGAATAGACAATTGAATCTAAAGTCAGGGAGGATTCATCTTCCTGAGTACGAAATTGGCCTCCCCCCATTTACTAGCTATGTGACCCTGGATAAGTCACTTTTCCCCTCATTTTTAATTGTTGATTGTATATTTTTAAATTATTTTTCCACTGATATGTAAAGATAATTTTCAACATTCATTTTTGTAAAGCTTTCTCCCACCCTAGGATAGCAAGTCATCTGATATAGATTATACATGTATTATCATGTTACACATATTTTTGTATTAGTCACACTGTGATAGAAGAATCAGAATCAAAAGGGGAAAACCATAGTAAGGAAAAAGTAAAACAACAAATTTAAAAAGATGAAAAGAGTATGTGCTTTCTCTGATTGTAGATGGCATTTTCCCCTTGCAGGTCTTTTATAATTGTTCTTGATTGCTGTATTACTGAAAAGAGCTAAATCTATCATATCATCCTACAATATATGCTAAGATCTACAGTGCTCTCATGGTTCTGCTCACTTCACTCTGCATCAGTTCTTATAAGTCTTTCCAGGATTTTCTGAAATTTGCCTGCTCATTGTTTCTTATAGAGCAATAATATACCATTGTATTCATATACTACAAGTTATTCAGTATTCCCCATTTGATGGGAATCCCTTCAATTTTCAATTCTTTGCCAACAAAAGAAGAGCAGCTATGAATATTCTTATACACATGGATCTTTATCACTTTTGATCTCTTTGGGGTACAGAACTATTAGTGGTATTTCTGGATCATAGAATATGAACAGTTCCTCATTTTACAAATGAGGAGAAGGAAATGACAAACCACTCCAGGATTCACTTACTGTTGAACAAATAGTACAACCTAAACGAAACAAATTAACAACAAAAATATTCCCATTTACTTCACACTTAGGTCCAAAATAAAAGTGAAAACATACTAATATTTGTCATATGCAAAGGAAAAATGGCTATATATATATATATATATATATATATATATATATATATATATATATATATATATGTATATATATATATACATATATATATGTATATATATATATATATACATATATATATGTATATATATATATATATATATTAGAAAAAGTCCTGACCCTAGACTCAGGTGATATCCAGGTTTAAATCCAACTATCACGTGCAAGTCACTTACCTCCTCTAAGACTGAATAGCCTCATCTTTAAAATGAAAATAATAAATTTTACTGGACTTATCTCATGGATTCATGCACGCATTAAAATTGTTCAAAATTTGAAGCTACAACAGCAGGAATAATCCTATTTAATGACCCTCTGGTTATCATTATCAGGTAAAACATAAAATAGGGAGAGACATGCTTACCAAAGTTATTAATCATAGTGATACAGAAGATCCAGAATCAAATACTAATCAGAAGGATTCCTTATGAATGCAGAGGTCCTCCAAATGCTCCTGTTTGTGGATGACATTGTTCTAACTTCATCAAGACTCAAGAAACTCTTATGCATTCTGGGAGAGATTTGTAAGCACTTCAAAGGACCCTGACCTGACCATTCACACAGAAAAGATCAAGTGAATAATGAATTTGCGTCACCCTGATTCTAACATGCATCTGGATGGAAGCCATATAGAACTACTCCATCTGTATATGTATCTGGAGTAGATGATAGACACTGGAATGGAATTGTAGTTGGACAGGAAGAGAAGACAGTTGGATTGCCTTCAAGAAATTACAGCCCTCTTTTATTTAGAAGTTCAAGCTTCTCAGAAAAAAAGCAAAAAAACCCATCTTTTTACCATTAACATTCTACCATTGTTGTATTTGGAAGCAAGATGGAAATATATAGCTGCCTCTGAAAAATCAAAGAATGAGTATTATAGAGAGTTCAACAAGGAGACTCATGATGGGTGTGGGTAGGCTACAACACAAAACCAATGACAAACTCCAAAGAACATATTTTTTAAAAAAAAGTCTTAAAGAATCTATCCAATAGGAAGAGAAGATGGGCTGCTCTTGTGGCAAGAATGAAGACAGAGAGGTCAGCATGCTCAAGTACTTGAAATGTCAGAGATAACCAGGAAGGTTATCCTGGTTATCCAACATGTGAGAGGAAGGTGGGAGAGAAAATCATTCAAGAAAATATATTCGGTAGAGTTTATGAAAAAAACAAGGCTGGAAGTTGAAAGTTTTTTGTTTTTTTCTTTTTTTTTTTTGTAAGGCAAATGTGGTTAAGTGGCTTACCCAAGGCCACACAGCTAGGTAATTATTAAGTATCTGAAGCTGGATTTGAACTCAGGTACTCCTGACTCTAGGGCCAGTGCTCTATCCACTGTGCCTCCTAGCCACCCTAGAAGGTTTCAGTTAGATTATTCATAATAGTTTCTTAAATCAGAGGTTTATAAGGTTTAACAAGTGTTTTTCTCATAACAAAGCTATTAGGTACTTCAAAGATTATTCTCTTCACTTTCAATGTGAAGAAACTGAGGCTTAGACCCACTGCACACAAATTATTTTAGAGTGAGAATAGAACCACCACCATTGATTCTCCTCAACCATATTGCTTTGGATATTAAGCTAAGAAATTTGATCTGTGTATTCCTTCTGAAGACACTAAGAACTGAACTAGATAATTGTAATATTGGGGTGCATATAAATTTATACATAATAGGGGATTAATAAATAGTATTAGAATGAATTGAATCATTCTAATCAATGGGATCATGTCCCAGGAAGCTCATTCCAGACTTGGAATCCAAATATTAACTCCTGTGGTCTGTCCCTCTGATTGAATGACTCCTTCCAGAATCTCCATTTAAGAAAATTTCCCAGGATGACCAAGTCTCACTTCTCTCCAGACTGCATTCCAGACTTTCTTTAGCACCAACTCCCCTGCCATCTCCAACATTAATCCCTTCCTCTTCCTCCATTTCTTCTACTCTCTTCTTTACAATTTCATTTTGCTTGCTTCTATTCCCATTAGAATGAGAGCAGAAGGGGTGGCTAGGTGGTGCAATGAATAGAGCACTGGCCCTGGAGTCAGTGGGACCTGAGTTCAAATGTGACCTCAGACACTTAATAATTGCCTAGCTGTGTGGCCTTGGTCAAGCCACTTAACCTTATTGCCTTACAAAAACCTAAAAAAAAAATGAGGGCAGGAATGAACTTTCTGTTTATATTTGTTATAATAAATTCTGGCTGACTTAAATTGAAAATTATAATGAATTTCTAAATTTGGTGCCTAGCTTTTCTCTAAGCATAACATTTTTCAAAAATATGAGAAACAATGAATATTATGAGAAAAAAGTTCTTTGTAGTTTGTAATTATATGGTTGAATTATAATTTCCAATCAATATGAAGCTATCCTAGTTACAGGATCGTTCTGGGTTTAGTTTCTAGTCTTCACACAGTTTTATTCGCTCAGATTAGTTCTCAGGTTAAGCCCAGCAAAATCAAAAAGTTCAAAAGTCCATTGGGTTGGCTGGTTGGGCTTGGTGCCTGAAGTCACACATTTAAAGCAAAAGTGGCAGGTACTATGTATTAGGAAAAGAATGAGAAGTGGCCAGGAGGTCAGAGTTTTCCTCTTTAGTATTGGTGGAACCTTTTACTATTCACTGAGCCTTTCTGGGCCTTTGTTTCCTGATATAAAATGTAAAAAACTCTTAATCTGGGGTCTATGAACTTTTAAAAATTCTTATTATGATAAATATATTTTAATATAATCAATTTCCTTTTTGGTCCTATTCATTCATTACATAAGGGGTCCATGGCACAAAAAAGGCTAAGGAAGACAATTGTTTCCAATTCTTTCATCCTGTAATTTCCAATCATAGACTAGGATATAATCTGGGATTAATGGAACAATCACTCCTAGATACGTTTGAAAACTACTACTACACAAGATTTGTTAAGTAGCTATTGTGTTTTTCACTGAACCCAGCTCTTATTAGGATTCATTATATTAGTGGTGTTGATAAAAATTATCTCAATAATATTTATTTTATACAACTATTGATTTACACTGGAGTAGTGTCTATTCTATAATGGAAGGGAGAAAGAAGAAAGATTAAGAAATTGTAAGGTATCTATTACATTTTTATTGTCGTTGTTGAATTGTTTCAGTCCCATTCTCAACTCTTTGTGACCCCATTTGGGATTTTCTTGGCAAAGATATTGGAATGTTCACCACTTCCTTCTCCAGATCATTTTAAAGATAAGGAATGGAGGCAGACAGGGTTAAGTGACTTGCCCAAGGTCTCACAACTGGTATCTGAATCCAGATCTGAAGTCAGGAAGATGAGTCTTTCTGACTCCAGATCTAGTGTTCTATCTACTGAAGCACTTAGCTGCCTACTTACTATATTCTGGATAAAATATAATCTCATTTGATCTTCACAACAACCCAATGAGGTAGGTGCTATTGCTTTCTTTTTATGGTTGAGGAAATTGAGGTAGAAAGGAGTTAAGAGATGTTTAAAGCATCACAGAGTATGAGGCTGGATTTGAATTCAGGTCTTCCAGTCTCTAGGACCAGCATTTAGCCCCTCTATCTACTACCACCTGGCTCCTTCAATGTATATTGCTGATCATATCCAAGATGAGGATGCAATATTCTTGATAGGGGGGTGAGGGGTGGGAGCAGTGCTTAAATGGGAGTTTAGAAACTGGATTTGAAGCTGATACTTCCTAATTGTGTGACTATGGACAAATTACTTAACCTCTCTGAGCCTCATCTGCTTTCTCATCTGCTAAATGGGTTTGTAATACTGGACCTACCTCACAGAATTGTTATTAAAAAATGAGCTTTGTAAACAATAAATTACTATAAAATGTGAGCCATTGGGGGGCCTGCTTCTATTTGACGCATGAAGAAAACACTGTTTTTCTTTGTGGTCATTTTAATTTATGCTTCCATTTTGTCATTGGATGGGCTCTTCTCACTCACTAGCCACTTAACTTCTCAATTCTTCCTCTCTTTGTTCTCTGTCCTTCAATACAATAAACATTTACTCAGTCAACGCCTGCTAAGGGCTATATACTATATAAAGCCTTGAAGATTTATAGATCATAGTCCATGCCCTCACCATGCTTACATTCTCAGAATGGAGGGAGGGGATATAATAATCTGTACACCTATAAGTAAATATACTAATGCAAAGTTATTTTAAGAAATAAAAAACACTAACGTGGGGAGGGGAACAGGAAAAGTCTTGTATAGGAAGTAGTCCTTGAATGGAATTTTGAAGGAAACTAGGGATTCTAAGAAGTAAATATGGGGAGGAAGGGAAAACTTTCAAGGCATGGGGAGGGGGGGGAGGGGGGTTGGTTATGAGAATAGTCTGTACAAAACCACAGAGGAAGGAGTTGCAATATCCTTTACTAGGACTAGCTAATAGTACAGTTTGATTGGAATAGCTGGAACTGTAGTTTTGTATGTTCTCATCCAGTATGAATTGATGTCTCCAGTATATACATAGAAGGTATTCAATACATGCTTGTTAAACTGACAGCTTAAAAATTCTGTAGGAGACAGGTTGGAAGTGGAAGAGTCCGTAAATGTCTTTCTTTTCTTTCCTTGCCTTTACCCATTTTCCATCCCTTTTTTTTTTCTCTTCACTCTTACCCCAACCCAAACCTAAAGCAATAGAAGAACAGAAAAGCCTTGGTCAAACTAAGAGGGAGAACCATTTCAGATCCTACCTGCTCCCCTGTCCCCTCCTTCCCCTCCCATCACCTCACATCAAACCCAGTTTCTAAGCAGAACAAACATTTGCCTTTTCCTCATCTTATTTAGATTTCTCCCTTTTGTCCTATGGTTCATTTCAAGTGGTCCATGCAATGCCTCTCAGAACTCAGCATGTGCAGTTACCACAAATAATAGCAGTATCAAAAGGTTTAGCATTTTTCTCTTTCTAATTGCTGGGTTGAGTAATAGTCCAGCCCCCAGAAATGTTCCTTTCACCTTTTCCCTATCCCACATCCTCCCTAACTCCTTTCACCACCAACTCTTGAAACTTTCCAATTTCCACCCAAGTGAGTTTGCAAATGAATAGGTGAGGAGCATTCCTCAATTTTCTATTGTTTAGGGAAATGGAGACCATCCTGCAAGGAATGTCCATCCTCCCTCCTCACCCAACACCCGGCTTCCTGTCAATCATCCTGGAACACAGAGTGCTGGCCCCTTTGACAGGATGTTTGTTTGCAAATGCAGCTTCGCCAAGTCTCAAGGCTCTGACTTACAGTGACATTCCAAATGCCAAAATGAGAGGGGAAAGGAAAAAAAAAACATATTTGAGCAGTCCTTTTAATGCCTTAATAAGGTCTGTTTGTATTCAAAAAATAGAAACAGGTTATCTCAGCCTTCAAGGACTGCTGAGACTCTGAGCTCCTTAAGACCCTGAGCTCTTGGGAAGTTGAAGTTCATGTTCCAAAGGGAATAAACTCCAAGATCATGTCCTTAGAACACCGTCAGTCTCCTGTAAAAAGAACCACCCCTTCCTGTATTTAAGAAAGCACCCTGGCACAATGCAAAGGCAAGCTGTTGCATACTCAGAAGATATAAGATAGGGTTGCCATTTCTATTTAGCTCCAACTTGAGAGAACTTGGCCTAGGTTATATAAGATGTATTGGAAAGTACTTTGGGACCTAGGAGGTCAGAGTCTGACTTTGGAGATCCTCTACCAGATTCAAGTCCCCTCATTTTCACAGAGAATAAGTCATTTAGGTTAAGGAGTTTCTTCCAGGTTAGACCAAGTGGAAAGCAATGGTGGTGGAATTTCAGTCATTTGACTCCAAATATTTTCTTCTTTACAGTGAGAGGCTGTTAATTTCTGCTTAAATTAGCAAAAAAGTTCTGCTGTTAATTACCTGTGTGACCCCTGAACAAGCAATTTCAGTTCTCTGGGTCTCAGGTTCTTCATCTGTACAATGAGAAACTGAACTCTGGGAAAGTTTGAAGTTCTCTTGTATCTCTCATCCCAGGATGTGAGGCCAGATCATGAGATCTTAGTGACTAGCAGACATCTGCACCAGACTTTGTTCCAGAAAAACAAAATTTATTTTCAAAGTGAGTGTTCAATTCAAAATCAAATTATATTCTGTTCAAAAGCTACAAATTCAAGGACTGATGAGGCACATATTCTGCTCTCAAGGGGCTAATAGAGGGAAAGAGAGATACACAAATAACTCTTGTACAAGAAAAAATAGAACTTGTATGAAAAAGGTTGGGAGGGGGAGATTTGGTTCCTCTACTCTATATACCTTCATCATCAAAAGCTGGGGTAGATGTCAGATAACAGAGATGCTGAATTATGAATATGTTCATCAATTACAAAGAGTATTTACACCACATTGTCTCTTTACTAACTACAGAAAAAAAGTTTCTCCTTGATGGAATTAGAAGAGTAACTAATGTAATTTTTGAAGTAGGAATTTTCAATTAGTGTGAATGAATTTTCTATAATTGACTTGGAAAGGAGCAGCGATTGACTTGACAAGGATTGGTCATGCCCCCTTAAAAAGCTAAGTTCACCAAAAAGCTAGTTCGAATAGACTTCAGCAGTGATGAAAAGGAGAACTTACTAGTCATTAAGAGTCAGTCCAAGGGAAGCTATTGGGAAGAAAACCTGCAGAAAGAAGCACACTTGACAGTTCAACTAAAAAACCATCCAGAGGAGATGCTGTATCCAGGCATACAGAGCCTCAATGAGGATTCAATGAGATGAGAAGGAACAGTACTGATGTTGTGAATTGCTTTAGCCCCTGTATTCCCCAAACATCTGCCTCATTACCATGGTTCTCTAAGTTTGTGCCTACTCTTCCCATAGAATTTTGTTCATGGAAGGGTTTGTAAGGGGAATATTTTGGACATGGTCTTTTTATAGCAGCTTAGTAAATGCTTTTGCTTTGAGTTAATTGGGTCTATTGGCTCACAATTAATGGGAAGTCCAACAGTGGGGATACTAAATTACATAGTTTAAGAGTAAAGACCCACAGAGTACCCTAAAAAGCTATGAAAATAGTCACTTCCCTTCATCTGCAACCAATGAGTGTCCATTTAGGAACGTATCCAAGAGGGAGTGCTACAAGTACAAATGAGAGAACCAGGATAAATCTGAAAAGGAACATACTTTTTATTTTAACACATACTATCCATGCCAAAAAATATTCTCAATTCTAGGAATTCAAAGTTAAAAATAATATCCCCTGTCCTCAGGAAGTTTATATTCTATTTAAAGAAAACAATATAAATTAAGTAAATACCAAAACTTTACAAAGTAATTTAGTAGACACTAGCTGGAGAAGTATACAGGAATATTAGGTTTGTACTCTTTTAGCAGCAGGTTTATATTGATCTGAGCTTGTGAGTAAGCTAAATATTATTAGAGGAAGAGATAAGAAGACCATTTATTATTGGCATGGAGCAGGAAAAAGGATCAAAAGATGGAATCTCTTTTAGGAGGAACAAGCTGCAATATGATATATACAAAGGAGAGCAATTTCCAATAAACCTAAAAAGGTAAAAAAGCATTGAAGTCTTTAAATGTCAAAGAAATAAATTTATATTTTCATTATAAATTTCATTCAGAGCTTGACACTGTGGCTTTTTGATGACTGAAAGGACTTAGTCACATTTGACCTTTAATAATATTGATTTGGCAGATTGACTGATATAGAAAAAAAGGGAAATAATAAATGCTAGAGTGGATTTGGAAAACCAGGACTAATGAATTGTTGATGGAGCTGAGAACTGTTCCAACCATTCTAGAGAGAAATTTGAAACTGTGTCTCTGATTATAGTCTATGGCTATAAAATTGTGTAAACATTCTGATCCAGCAATACCACTGCTAGGTCTATATCCCAAAGAGATCAAAAAGTAAAAAGAGAAAAAAAAGAAAAAGACTTAGTACAAGAAGACTAGTTCAAAAATAGTTCAAAAATATTTGTAGCAACTCTTTTTGTGATGGCAAAGAATTAAAAATTGAGGAGATGCCCATCAATTGGGGAATAACTCAGCAAATTGTGGCATATAATTGCCATGGAATATTATTGTGCCATATGAGATGACAACAAGTTGGTATCAGAAAAACCTGGAAAGACTTTCAAGAACTGATGCAAAAGCTGTGAGCATAACCAGGAGAACACTGTACACAGTAAGAGCAATATTGTATGATGAAGAATTATAAATGACTTAGCTGTTCTCAGCAATGCAATGATAAAAGATAATCCCAAAGGACTCATGATGAAAAATTCTATCTGCCTACAGAGAAATAACTGATGTCTGAATATAGACTGAAGCATATTATTTTTCACTTTCTTTTTTCTTTTCTTTTCTTTTCTTCTTCCTTCCTTCTTTCCTTTCTTTTTTCTAGTCTTCTTGTACAAAATGACTAATATAGAAATGTTTTACATTATTGTAGATGCATAACCTAAATCAGATTGCTTGCCATCTCAGGGAGGGATAGAATTTGGAACTTAAAACTTTTAAAAATGCTAAAAGTTGTTTTAACATTTGATGGGAGAATGGATATTATTTTTTGTCAAAAAGAATATTGATTTAGCAACTATTTGGAAGGTGGATTGGAAATAAGAGAGCCTGAAGAGAGAAACCCCAATTAGAAGGATATTACAATAATCCAGATGAGAGGTGATGAGGGTCCAAATTAGGATAGTTAATGTATTAGTTGAAAGAAGAGGACAAATGTGAGAAATGATGTAAAATAGAATTGACAAAACTTGGAGACTTATAGGAATGGGAGGGAGGGGAATATGGAGAGGGAAGAGTTTACAATTACTCTGAGGTTTTGAGCCTAAGTTACTTAAGGATAGTGGTGCCCTCAAAAGGTTCAGGGAAGTTCAGAAGAGGGAATAGTATTGAGGGAAATCAAATATCTTCTCAATAAAGTATTTTGAAAGAGTTAGGCCAATACATGATATTACTGATGGCCTAAAAAGCTCCTTGTCTTATTCAATATCTTTTCAAATGAATTCAAAGACCTTGGGTATGTTAGTCTATCATAGCAGTCATAGATCTAGAGCTGAAAGGGACCCCAAAGGTCATGAAATCTAAGCCCCTCATTTTAAGATGAAGACACTGAAGCCTGGAGAGAGGTTAAATGACTTTGTCCAAAACTGTACAAGTATTAAATAGAAGAAGCAAGATTTGGACTTAGGTACCTTGATTCAAGAGCTTGTTCCACATAACTACAATGTCTCCACCAGGATTCTTTTTCTCCTACAGCCCAACATTTCTCATTTTGTCTCCTGTTAGAATCAGATGCAGGAGGTACTTTATAAAATAGTAAAAAATATTGCAAAAATCACTAGCATCATCATCATCATCATCATTATCATCATAATTGCTGTTGTTATTGTTGCTGAGTTGTTTCAGTCACACCTAATACTCTTTAGGCCTGAAGTTAGGAAGACATCTTACTAATTTTAAATATGACCTCAGACTCTTATTAGTTATATGATTCTGCGAAAATCACTTAACCCTGCTTGCCTCAGTTTCCTAACTGTAAAATTAATTGGAGAAGGAAATGGCAAGCTACTTCAGTATCTTTGCCAAGAAAACCCCAAATGAGGTCACAAGGAATCAGACATGACTGAAATGACTGAATAATACCAAATCAAAGCTCCTACAGAAGAAATCTCATCATTTGGTTCCCAAAGATTCCTAAGAGATGTGGAATAGGGGTTTGAAAGACTTTTGAATATCTAGTCACGTAAAAACCCAGTATTGACCTATAGGTTATTTTAAAAAAATCAATCTCAAACTTTTGACATTAGAGGTTGAGAAACAGCCTCATACAATGGAAAGAGGGCTGGGTTTGAGGTCTAGGGTCTTATGTTCAAATTATAGCTCTGAGATTGTCAAATTATTTGACCCTTAGTTTCCTCATCTGTAAAATGAAGATATTAGATTGGTTGATCTTTAAGGTCTCTTTCAGTGATTCTGTTTATCACTTCCAAGATCAAATGTAAAAATCTCTGTTTAGGGTACATAGCCTTTCATAACCTGTTCTTCTCTGACGTTTTCATTTCTCTTATACTTTATTTACCCTTCCCCATATTTCCTGCAATCTAGTACAAACCAATTTTACTTTTTACTCTTCACATAAGACAGTTCAGTTCCCAGTTACAAGACATTTTCACATTTCAGTAATTTAGGCTCATTAACCTCAGAGTAATTCTCAACTCTTCCCTCTCCATATTCCCTCTCTCCCATTCCTATAAGTCTCCAAGTTTTGTCAATTCTACTTTAAATTTGTCCTCTTCTTTCTACTCATACACTAACTATTCTTATTTGGACCCTCATCACCTCTAATCTGGATTATTGTACTATCCTTCTAATTGGGGTTTCCTTTCTTCAGGCTCTCTTATTTATAATCCAACTTTCAAATAGTTGCTAAATCAATATTCTTTTTGACAAAAAAGAATACTAATTTCTCCCATCTACTGTTAAAACCATTTTTAACATTTTTTTAAGTTTTGAGTTCCAAATTCTATTCCTCTTTGTCTTCCCCTCTCCTTCTCTTGGTCCCCTGGTTTCCCTAGCTTCCTTCAAATCAACCCCACCCCCAAAATCCAACTTTTCCAAAAAACCTTTCCCAGTGACTTCTTCCTTCTACTGTCTTCCCTCTACTGATTATTTTCTAATTTATCCTATAGATAGCTTGTATGTGCATAAACATTTGAATATTTTCTCTTTCATCAGACTGAGCACCTTGAAGAAGGGATTTCTGTACCTTTCTTTATATTTCCAGAGATTAGTTCATGATTTTATTAATGATTATTCACTTCCAGATCTAAATTTGTAATCCTAAATCATTTAATCTGTCTGGGGCTCAGGGTTTCCCTATCTTAGATGATAGTATGTCCAATCCACTGCCCTCAGACCTCATATGATCCTCAAAATATATTCATGTAGCATTATTGCATTTTATTATTATATACATTGATAATATGGGTTACATTGTAGTCATAAATAAATATTAAATTCTATATGGAGCCCTTGACAAGTTTTTGTTGGGCGGCATGGCTCGAAAGGTAAGACACCTATGCGTACAGATCAATTGGTAATCAATCAAGTGTTTATTAAGTGCTTCCTGCATTCTAAGGCACTTTGTTAATACAAAAAAAACCAGACAATCTTTACTTACAAGGAGTTTAATGTGGAAAACAGCTCATATAGAAATATATATGTAGCATAAATAAAATTAATTTTTAAAAAGATTAAGGTCCCTTCCAGTTATAAATCTCTGATTTTGTTAATTGGTTTACAATTTGGATTCTGCTTTGTAGTACCTGTGTAATCTTGAATAAGTCACTGTTCCCTCTTGGACCTTAATCCTCTCCAAAAATTGAGGGAGTTAGATCAGATAATCTTTAAGGATCCTTCTACCTTAAAGATTCGATGCCACACAAATAGTGTTTTCATAGCAAAAAAAAAAAAAATCATACCTTCATTGTGATTGTCTAGAGAGACTTTGTGATTAGGAGCCACTGGAATTTTGCTGTGTGGACCCCAAAGGACTTTTTCCAGGGGTGTCTATATTGCTTTCCCTCATCAAGCCACAATATCTTAAAAGCCATATGGGAAACGTACTTCTTCACAGCTGCAAAGGAAACATTTGCAGAAGAGAAATCATAATATATATTCTTAGTCATTGTAGAAAAGGAAAGTGCATGAAAAATTTAAGCTGTAGAGTTGAAATCTCATTTTTAAGATGTTTTAATTGCCAGAACGGAGCTGTTCAATTACATTTCAGGGCCCAGAAGATTAACAGCAATGACTGGGGTGACAACAGAAAGGATAAAAAAAAGGAAAAAAAATAGAAAAAAAGCCACTTGAATTGAAAGCTGCCTCTAACAAATAGGGAAAAAGCAATGAGGGCTTTTGCTTTAGCTTTATTTCTTACATAAGTTTGTTGCTGTAAAATATGGCACGTTTTGTACTGTATGTTCTCTCTGAAAAGCCAAACAGAAACTAGTCATCTTGGTTTTTGAGAGCACAAGGCCTCCCCTTTCTCATGTTTCAACTAAACAGTCTCCACTTGGGCTGAGGACCATATCATATATCATAAATCACCCCCTGATAGATATTTGGCAGCTAGTCAGCACCCCAGGCAATGCAAAGTACAGTATGGAAAATTTTTTAAGGTGGAATCTCGATTTTGTAACTTAAAGACTTTAATAGCATCTCCAAACATTTTACTACTTCCTGGTACACACAGAAAAGAAAAAAATCAAGAAAGCAGAATTCTCCATATGGTTTTCGGTTCTAGAGGATATATACACAATAAGCCATGCAACTATAAACCTTGAGGGGGTTTGAGCTGTTGCTAATTCAGGCTCCATGGAAGAGAGAGAGAGAGAGAGAGAGAGAGAGAGAGAGAGAGAGAGAGAGAGAGAGAGAGAGAAGAAGAAGAAGAAGAAGAAGAAGAAGAAGAAGAAGAAGAAGGAAGGAAGGAAGGAAGGAAGGAAGGAAGGAAGGAAGGAAGAGAGAAAGAAAGAAAAAAGAGAGAGAGAAAGAGAGAAAGAGAAAGAGAGAGAGAAAGAGAGAGAAAGAGAGAGAGACAAAGAGAGAAAAAAGAAAGAAAGAAAGAAAGAAAGAAAGAAAGAAAGAAAGAAAGAAAGAAAGAAAGAAAGAAAGAAAGAAAGAAAGAAAGAGAAAAAAAGGGAAACCAGGAATTTGGAAAATCAGGTTTTTAGTGATCCCCCAGAGTTATGGCCTGGAGTTAACCCCTTTCTCCCCCTTCTTGAAAAGAGGAATTCCATCTGGCCAGAGATTCCTCCTAGGTTGGACAGCATGGCAGGATCATCTGGCCCAAGGTACTCTCAGGGACTGTGGCCAGAAGAATTGTGGGAAGGCAACAAAAGGTATCAATAAATAAGTACCCAAATAGAGCTTCCTGTGGCTCCAAAAGTCATAATTCCAGTTCTCCAGGGCTTTTGAGTAAACTTACCTTCCCACCTTTTCAAAAGCTGCCAACATTTCGTGCTCACACATTCTTCAGGAACCTCTTCCAACAGGGGCCTGCATTTTTGAAAAGGCAATCTCTGATTAACCCCTCAGTGGCACCTTCCCTGGAAATCATGGAGGGGGTAGAGGCTGTTTTCCTGCAAGGAAACTAGTTAGTTGTAAAGGAGTCTGAATCAGAGCTCCTAACCCTGCAGCCTACTGGGACACTTCAGGGTTAACTCAAGGAGTTGGGGGGGGGGCATGCGGAATGTTCTCCAATGTTCTTGACTTGAGTAATTCTTAGAAAGGCTAAATAGAAACTGGGGGAAATGTGGAGTGTGTGCTATACCATTGTGATCTCAACAGGAAAAACAATGCAAGAAAAAACAAATGAAAGAACTGAATAAATCCTCTTTGAAGTTTAAAATAAATACAGTCTTTTTTTTTTGGTTGGTCACAAATTAATTGTGGTCAGAAGAGACTAAATATAAAACTTTCAACATCATTTATTAGAATGTCTCTAATCTCAATCACCTTGGAGTATGAAAAGAAAGTTACATTAAAGTAATTCCCTTCTCAGAGGTGGTGGTGGTATGTGAGTGTTTGTGTCTGTCTATGCCTGTATATCTATGTATCTGTGTGTGTGTGTGTGTGTGTCTGTTTCTGTATCTGTGTTTGTGTGTGTGTCTGTGTGTGTTTAGTTTTCTTAGTTCAGAAGATTTTTCTCCTAATGATGTTTTTTGTTAATCTTCTCCTTTTATTTTCTTGAGGTTCATTCAGCCTTGTTTATTGCCTGTCTGCTGTGTAGTCCTAATGATAATAGTTCCTATTTCTATGACACTTTATAGTTAACAAAGCATAGTAACCTATGGTAAAGCAATTTTTTATACTGGAAGTTCCATCCATATATGATATCTCAGGTCAGGTTGGTTTCAGTGTTCAAGGTCACATGGCTGGCCCATGGTACACCTGTAACTCAAGCCCAAGTCTTTGAAATGTATCTGGTGCTTTTCTAAAAATTGTTTAATTTTATTGATATTTTGACTTACATTCATTTTCAAATACATCCTCCCTCCCCATCCAATAAACAATCATTTATAAAGAAGAATAAAGAGAGAACATATAGCTCAACCTAACTAACCAACTATCAACCAAGTCTGATAGTACAGTCAATATTCCACACCCTCATCCTCACCTCTACAAGGAAGGGAGGGTCGTGCGTTTTTCTCATCTTTTCTCTGGGGCCAAGCTGGGTCATAATAATTACATGGTATTCAGTTTCACTTTTTTTTTCTTTCAACTTACAGGGTTGTAGTCCCTGAGCACAATGTTTTTCTAGGCCTGTTTACTTCCCCTTCAGTTCACATCTTCCCAGGGTTCTCTGGATTCTTCATAGTCATCATTTCTTTAGAGCACAGTAATTTTATATTGTATTCATGTTTCATGGTCTGTATTGTTGTCTCCTATCAGAGCTGATTTGGATATTTGAACACTGAGATGCTAAAATAGAAAGGAGAGATGGGGGGTTTACTTTTTTTTGATGTGTCTTCATGATCTCAAACTTCAGAATCATTCTTAACCTTCCAGTTTTCTTACACCTTCTTCCCCTCTATATATTACAAGATTCAATGACTCTGGCTTCTTTGATGCTTATCAAACAAAATACTCAAAATCTCTACCTCTTACAATTTTACTGGCTATCTCCTCTATATGAAATTATCTCCCTACTCACCCTCACCTCCTTGTTTTCTTAACTTCTTTCAAGTTTAACCTAAAGTTCAACCTTTTATAGGAAGTCTTCCCTGATTTTCCTTAATGCTAATGCAATGATTGACAACTTATCCTGTATTTATCTTCGGTGAACCTCTTTGTTGTTTCTTTAGATTGTGAACTACTTGAGGACACAGATTGGTGTGGTCTTTTTTTTTTACATTTTTAATATATGTGCACACAGAGTCTAACACATAATAGATTTTTAATAAATAAAGGTCTGTGGATCTGACTTGATTTGTCTTTCAACTATGAAACATACTTTGGTTGCTCTAAGTTTAATCCCAGGAGGGAGCAGAGGAACTGATATGAGGTTATAGAATAAAGTTTTGATTTTAGAGCCTCAAGGCTCTAAGGGAGAAACTTTTGATCAAAATGTTGAATATGGAAAATTTAGTGCTAATTATTTGGGTTGTAATACCTTCAATTTATGGTGCATTCTATTAATTCCACATAGAATCATAAGTCTAGAGCTGGAAGGTATTTCAGAGGTCATCTTATTTGTTAGATGAGGAAACTAAGGATTAAAAAAGTTCCATGACTTACTTAAACTCACATAGATAGTAAATGGAAGTTGGGTGGCACAATGGATAGAGCACTGGCCCTGGAGTCAAGAGGGACCTGAGTTCAAATTCAGTTCAGACACTTAATAATTACCTACTGTGTGACCTTGGGTAAGTCACTAAACCCCATTGCCTTGCAAAAAAAAAACAAAAAGAAAAAAGACAGTAAAAGGAAGAAATCAAGGTCTGTACTATAGACATACATTTATAATTGAATATGTAAGTATATATGGAGACAGACACAGATACAAAGACAGAGAGAGAGAGACAGAGAGACAGAGAGATATGAAAAGTGAGAGATAGAGGATAAAGTGTATGTGTGTGAAAGAGACAGAGGGAGATTTGTCATTCAGAATTTGTGTTTTCCTTGTTATAGGACCAGTGTGGAAAATCCTTCTATCATCCTTAAAAAGCAACCCTGCTTTAACTTAGTTTTATATTTAGAGGAGCAAGAGGTTGTGTGCCCATTGTCATAAGTTAGTATGTGGGTGAAGAAAAACCTTAACCTCTATCTTCCCACCTCCAAGACTGTCCCCGGATCCTCCACACCATGCTGGCTGTCATGTGTGTGTCTGTGTTTATGCATACATATATGAGGGAGAAAGGGGAAAGTCATTTTCCAGAAGTCTGTGTTAACACAACACTAACATGGTAAATGCAAGTCAGGAATTGTGAAAGTTCACTTTGTCATGGCAACATTGACTTGACAACTAGCATATGTGTGATTGCCAGTTCAGCGAAGCCACAAACTGTAACAGCATTGCTGTGAAGATGTCTTCCATCTTTACATTTGTTAGCAAAAAGCAGAGAGTGGTAGGAAGAGGATAAAGGAAGGGGGGAGGGGAAGAAGAATGAAGAAAGGATAAGGAAAAAAGCATAGGGAGAGGAAGATGAAAATGCAGGATAGGGAGGAAAAAAGAAAGGGAAAGGAAGATAAAAAGGGATATAGAAATAAGCTATATTTTGAGCTAAAATCAGAGTAATGATACTTCCCAGAAGCTTAGCTATGAACCTTAAACTTCAATGTACTTACACAGGACTGATCCTTCTTCCAGTGTCAAACATGCAAAGGCAGGAGGCCAGGAACTGATCAGATGTACTGGCCAGACTGTATTTTTACCCTGCAAAATTGCCGGGGGAGTTTAGGGCAAAGGAATGTTGCAGTGATATCTTCCAGCCTAACCCCTACAGATAACAGGAGACCAAAGGAAATAAAGGAACAAGGCAAGACAGAATGAGGGCCAGGGGACCTTCTGATTCTGCCTTTTCTCCTGCTTCCCTAGATATGGTCTGGAACTTCACACCCATCAAGAAACAACCCCCTCCAAAGAAATGTCTTCAAAAATAGCTGCTGATCCAATAAATCCTGACAAGTGACTCTTTACATCATGTTTTCAGCAAACATTTATTGAGCATCTAGTGCAAAGTACCTTAGTGAGAGTTGAGGGAGATGCAAAGTTGAGATAAGAAACAGTTCTTTTTCTCAAGAGGATAGAATAGGCATATAAGGCACTAATATAGATACCTATAATACAAGATGTGTGCATCAGAGAATTGAAATACAATGTTCCATAAGTCTTTAGGAAAAGATCATTACTGATAGGGAGGTTAACAATAATAATGGCTAATATTTATATTAGTAGTCCTTTAAGATTTGCAAATTATTTTTTATTCATTATCAGATTTGAAACTGACAACAACCCTACATGGAAGGTATTATCACCATTTTAGAGAGGAGGGAAGAGGTTAAGAGAAGCAAGATGAATTACTGAGTCACACCAGTAGTAGATATCAGAGTAAGGATTCAAACTCTAACATTCTGACTCAAAGTTCAGAGAAGGCCCCAAGTAGCATTTGGGTTAGGTTTTATGGGATAAGCAGAAGTCAGGTGCCATGCCACAAGTTATCCACATGTGTTTGCTGGAGACACAAGGACTAATTACTCTTATTTGAATGTAGATTTTTGATTTTGTTTTTATTTAAAGTATATTAATCTTCATCTTAGTTGTACTAATCATTGGATATCTTTTCTCTGTACACATCTTTTGACTTGTTAGATCTCATTCTATTGTGAGTTAGGTGTAATGTTCAAGTTGCTGGTATTTCTCCTGCCAGGTACCAGACTCCTTTTTCAGAAGTTCACACCCATCTCACCAGTAATATGCTGGACAAGTCAAAGATCTTTACTTAGGGAATATTAATTAGTCATCAAGAAACATTTATTGAGAACCTATTGCTTCAGTGCTAGGCACTGAAAAAAGAGACAAAGAAGATAAAAGGATGAGTCCCAGCCTTGGTGGAGCAGCAGTCTTGTAGGGAGACAAGATGAACATAATCATTTATTCACCAAACATATTAATCACCCACTGTGTGTATTTGTGGAGCACTGTAAGAAAAGTGCTGGGTAAAATGCAAAGTTTACCCAAGATATAGTCCCTTTTCTCATGGAGCTCAGTCTGAAAAATAATTGCAACAAAACATAAAATTATGTAAGAAATTGTATGGGTAGTTATGATAGAAACCAGGATGAAGGAGGTGATACAGAAAGAGCACTAAATTAAGAGTCTGGAGACCCTGATCAGTCATTAACTAGCAGGACGATCTTAACGTGAATCATGTGCCTTCTTTGGGACTTGTTTTCTGTTTCTTAAAAATGTTGAGAGTGAGAAAGAGAGCTAGATAATTTTTAGTCTTTCCAGGTCTAAATCTCAGTCCCAGAACCACATATTTGAGAGGGACCTCTGAGGTTACCTAGACCAAGCTATTCTGAACAAAAATTTCCTTCTACAAAATAGCTGGCTAGACATGATCTACTCTTGCTTAAAGATCTCCATAAAAAAGGAACCTTCTACCTCCTCCATCAAGCCATTCCCCTTTTCAACAACTGATTCTTAGGATGTTTTTCCTTATTGAGCTAAAATATTCCTCTTTGCAACTGCAATTTTTACCCATAGGTCCAATTTTTGCCCTCTGGAAACAAACTGAACTAGCTTCATCCTCTCTCTCAGAATGACCCATCAAATATTAGAAAACAATTACCATCTTTCTCCTAAGCTTTCTATTTTCCAGGATAAGTCTTCTGTTCTCTTGGAGTTAAGTCTCCTTCTCTCGAGGGTAAAGATTCTCAATCCCTTCTAATGATCTTCCCAGAGGATCATTTCCTCTGGATGTTCTCCTACTTATCAATGTTCTTCCTAACACAGATAAATAACCAGATTTATCTGCATACCTTGAACATAAAAAATAGTACAAAAATCATATCATCAGAAAAGAAGGTAGATAATAGGATGACTAATTGCTCATATTTCCATAGCATTTTAAGATACACCATACAACCATTGTGTAAGTTTGGCAGTATATATAGCATTATCCTTATTTTGCAGATGGGGAAATTGGATAAAAGATAAACAGTTTTATGTGATGTATAGGTATCCATGAAATATTTTAAAAGTTGAAGGAATACCTCCAATGGACTGTTAGAATCTTTTGTGAAAGATTACCGGACAGAAGTTGCATGTTTGATCATGTGATGTCATCTCTGTCACAGACTTATCAAAAGATCTCCCTCATCAACTTGTTAAGTTTACAGAATAGATACCTTGTGCTTGTGACTTTGCTTACATTTCATCTTTTGCAGTTGAATTAGCTAACATGAGCTGTTATGGGCCAGAGCTAACTCTTTTTAAGGGTCTATTAAAAAAACCCATCAGTTTTATTGTCAACCCTTTTTTGTTCCTTTCCTTTTTGTTGTAATTGAACATAGAGTAGATCTGATCTTGGAACAGAGGAAAGAAAGCCTGGGCATCCATGTAGCCTCCTCCCTATCCTATCCAAAAATAATTCAGGAGCTTGACCAGCCTCTTGGGGGAAAAGAGAATGTGAGTCCCAATTGCGTGAAAGAGCAGTCAAGAACCTCAATAGAATATAGGGTAGAAAATTCTTGAACTTTGTCCTCTGTGTAGCATAGGCTAGATGTGAAGCAGAGCTACTTCTCTAACAACCAAGTTCTTTTCCTTCTGGGAGAATCCAAGTCCTTTTGATAGTATTAAAAAGCTAGGGGCCTGCATGCATCCCATGCATCTTACTGATATATTGGAGCATTGTACCTCTAGCAAAATAGGAGATTAAACCACAGGGAATTACTAAAAGCCCCAAGGACTATATAGGAACCTGGAAGGAAAGATGAGACTCACCGAAGAGAGAAGAGAATTACATTAATTGCTTATGTTCTACAGTGAGTCCTTTGTTTATTTTTTTGGCATTTTCTGCAAACAAAATACAAATTATTTTATGTTTGAGATACATTGTTATCTTTAGTGCTCAAAGGATATCGAGGAATTCTTTGACCCATATTTGTGGAAGCCTAGACATGAGCTAAATTTGAAAAGTTGTCATAGAAAACTTTAGGTGAATACAAAATAAGTCAGAGTTTTTACTTTAAAGACATTCTCAAGACTGAACAAAGTTCATATGCTCTGAGAATCTGGAATGTTGAACCACATGTTATATTCATTTTAGATTATAAGGATATATAAGATATATCATTGAATCTTTAATTGGCTTTATAAAGAACATGGGAATTAATACTTCTGAAGATAAAGATTATGTTGAAAAAGAAGCTTATTGAGCCTAGTTCTCTCCTTTTAGTGGAAAGGTACATGTTGCACAACCTAATAGAAGTTCCCATAAAGACCCAGGTATATTCTGGTCAAAATTGACCTAGTATAAAGAATATCAGAGTTGTCATAATCAGGAGACAGAAGTTTCAATCTCATCCCTACTAGTAACTTATTCTATTCCTGGAAGGAAAGATACATAATTATTTGAAACTTCAATTTCCTTTTCTTTAAAACCAGGGTTCAAAACTAGATGATCTCTAAGACTCCTTCCAGCTCCATAATTCCATGATTTTATTAATTAGTCCCTTCTAGCTACCTCTTTGTTATTACTCTCCTAAAATCAGCTACCCAATTTGTGCCCTGTGATGTGGGTGTACTCTGACTCAACATCTTTTACCAAACTACTAAGGTAGGATGTATCTCCCAGAGTTGAATAAGTGAATATTGTTCTCTCTTTTTCAATTCTGTTCAGGTTTCTTCCATTTAACTACTTTGATATACATACACACAAACATATACACAGAGACAGACAGATTGTTCAGGAGAGTAAATCTATCCTCTGGAACCAATCTATCTATCCCCTGAAACCAATAGTCACTGGCAACTCAGATTTCATCGGCCATTTTAAGAGCAGCAATAGAGGATGCCATGGAATAACTGCAGCAACAGGAGCTATTTCATGACCCTGAAACCCTACAGCTTTCAGCACCTCTCCTACCACACTCTGCCCCATCTCCTGTCAGGATTTTATAACTAGGTTTAGACTCAAGGATAGGCTCAGCAGCCAAATACAATGGAAAGTTTCTTCCCCCTATTCATGGGGAAAAGCAGAGTTTCTCCTTTGAGAGCTAGAAATGGGTTTTCAATTTTCAGTTTAGATTCTATGCAGAAGGGTAAACAAAGTTTCCAAAAATTTTTCTAAAAATATATTCAAGACTAATGAATAGTGCTTATGCCTAACACTTTTTCCTCATTCCCCCCTTTCTTTATACATTATCCTGATAATAGCCAACTAAAACAAAGTACCTATACCATGACATGATTTTACTGGGAATAACAAATGCAGAGGAAAGTGGAACCAATGAGGTGGTGAAAATGAAATACTCACTTTGGAATATTATCTGTAAGACTTAGCTTATTTACTACTCTACCAAAGAAAAATCCATGGTACTGAAAGCCATTTCTTTCTATAACCAGGGCTAATCAAAATTTCAAAGGTCACTGATAACCATGTAGATGTAATAGGATTATATTTTTTTTCCTGTTCCCCAGAGCAGAGGTAATATTACCTGGAACCAATATGGGTGAGATGTTCAGGCTGTTTAAGTCCCTAGTTATTAGCCCAGGCTTGTATCAGAGAGACCAGGGATTTCATATTTCATTTTCATTCTCTCGGAAAAAAAAAGAAAACTAAGTATTTTTCTCAGGGATCAGCAAGAACACAAAGGAACAACTTTACCCTCTGCCCTTAATGTAGTCTAAAAAGAGGAAAAAAGGAGGAAGGAAGGAAGGAAGGAAGGAAGGAAGGAAGGAAGGAAGGAAGGAAGGAAGGAAGGAAGGAAGGAAGGAAGGAAGGAAAGGAGGGGGGGAAGGAAGGGAGGGAGGGAGAGAAAAAACCTCACAGATAAACAGAGAAAATGAATTGCAGGGGCGGCTAGGTGGCATAGTGGATAAAGCGCCGGCCTTGGAGTCAGGAGTACCTGGGTTCAAATCCGATCTCAGACACTTAATAATTACCTAGCTGTATGGCCTTGGGCAAGCCACTTAACCTCATTTGCCTTGCAAAAACCTAAAAAAAAGAAGAAACATTAATTGCAATGAATTAAGATTCTTATCAAGAAAGCTGACATTACTGGATACATCTATGAAATTGAGTACAAAATTCTTAAGAGGTGGTCCCATTTTTTTCTTTCCAAAATCAGAGGAAGAGCATGTAATCATTTTGTAAATCTCAGCTCTGATAATTTATATACACTTATATCTACTGAAAAGAATAGGCAGATGTCTTTGCTAAGCTATGATAAGAAACACTTGAAAGATCTGAGGAAATGGAAGAGGAAACATTAAGATTGAACAAGAGCAAATATTACTATCTTCAAAAGAAAAAGAAAAGAGAACAATCTTCAAACTATAAGCCAGTGAATTTAACTTTGATTCCCAGGAAAATTCTAGAGTAGCTCATTAAAGAGATGGTTAGTAAACATTTGGAAAAGGAAGCGATGATTACAAAGAGCCAGTGTGGCTTTGTCGAGAAGTAATGTCAGATTAATCTTATTTCCCCCTTTTTCCATGGAGTTATCAACTGAACCCTCTTTAATATCTTTTGATGGTTCTTCACTCATATCATATCTACCTCCAGTAGGTACTCCCCAAATCTCTGTTCTGGGCCCTCTTATCTTTTGCCTCTCTATACCATCTGGTGATTTCATTAGTTCCCATGAGTTCAATTATCATCACTATGCAGATGATTCCCAGATTTATTTATACAGCCCTAATCTCTCTCCTGATTGAAAATCCCATATTACCACTGCCTTTTGAATTTCTTCAATAGAATATTCTATCGGCATCTCAAACTTGATGTATCAAAAAGAGAACTCATCATGTTTCCTCCCAAATTCTCCACTCTTCCAAACTTCTGGTTAACTCTTAAGGGTACAGCTAGCCTTCTAGTCATCCAAGCTGATAAACTCTGCATCATCCTCAACTCTTCATCCCTATTCACCACACACTTCCAATCCATTGCCAATTATTTTCCTTTCTATTTTACATCTCTCATCTACATTACCTTCTCTCAACTCACAAAGTCATCACCATAATTCAAGGCTTCATCACTACTTGCATGAACTATTACAATAGGCTTATGTTTGTCTCCTTGCCTCAGTTTTTCCTCAATCTTATCCATCCTCTATCCTACAATCAAAGTGATTTTCCTAAAGCATAAATCTGAGCATGATGTCAAACCACCCTACCTTACTCCTAACTCAATACATTCTAATGATCCTCTATTACCTCCATAATCAAATGTCCTCTGCTTACCATTTAAAACTCATTACCTGATTCTTCATGCTTTTCTAGTCTGCTTAGACTTTGTTCACTGCCACATACCCTATTATTCTGATAAACTGTTCTACTTACAATTCCTCCATCAATCACTTCAATATTTTGAACTTCAATATTTTTGCTCATTTTGTAGTTATTGAATCTACTTATTCTATAGAAGACTTCAGGGAAAAGTTTATTTTAGAGACCAAGGGAAGATCATCTTACTGATAATGTGCATGGATTCAGTTTAACAAATAAATAAGTGCCTACCAAAAATCTCATATTTAGGTAATATAGTTCTAAGAAAATTACATTGTTTTTAACCTATCTTCACATGATTGGGTTAAGAGGTAACCTTAACCCAAATTGTTGCTACTAATGTATAGAAAACATCAACAAGCACTTCAGTGCCTACAGTGCCTTCTCAGCAGTCAGGACCTTAGACATGTGACTATACCATTAAATACTTATTCTCCTTTGTCATGTACACCAGTGGATCCTTTTGGTCATTACCAAGCTCCATTTGCTTCTCTCTCTCTCTGTGTCAATCATTCCTTGATCCTTTGCCCATGATATCAACATTCCTGTCATCAGTATAGGACAGGGTTGGTATCATCATGTTCATTATCTCAGTCCCTTTGCTGCTAACTACTCCCCTTTGTCATTTTACTCCACTATGTTTTTCTTAAATTACTTATAAATGCTTATAGGCTTTAATCACAATAATAAATACAAATCAAATCAACCTAGTTTTTACATTTCACCTGATATTCTCTTTCAAATTCCACTTAGCCTATTTGTGTGTATTTTGCTTGACCAATTTACATATCATCTCCTCCAGAATGTAAGTACCTTGAGGGGAAGGTCTTTTTTCTCTTTCTTTGTAACCCCCAACATCTAGCGCAGTGTCTGACATATAAAAAAAAAAAAACCTTTAAAATGCTTCTTGACCGAGAAGCCGATCCATAGAAGAGATTTCCAGAGATATAATTTACCTGACTATATTTAATTACAGTTTTGCAAAAATGTTGGCAAAGCATCACTTGCTATTCTTATCATGAAGACAGAGAGATGTACACTAGTTGATAATATAATTCTATAGATTCAGAATTGATTGGAGAGTCTGGTTCAGGGTAGTTTTAATGGTTCATTATCAGTGTAGCAGAAGTGTCACACTTGTGACTATTTAACATTTTTGTCAATCACATAGATAAAGGTATAGATGGAATGCTTATAGAATTTGCAAAGGACACAATGCCCAACTAGAAGTGACCATGGCACCATCTTCCTGATATCACAGTCAACAGCAAAATGAGACACAGAGTTGAAAGGAATAGAAAACACACTGTATAATGGACTCAGGATCCAAAGCCAGGAATAATAGGTAGAAGTTGCAAAAAAGGCCAAGATATCAAATATCAAAGATAGAAGGAAAAAATAAAAACAATAAACCAAAAATAGCTCTGATTGTTAGAAGCGTTTTTCTGACATCAAATTAAAAGTCTATCTCTTTGAAACTTCTATCTGATGGTCATGGATTTGTTGTATGGAGTCAGATAGAACAATATAACTCCTCTTTCATATAATATCCATTCAAATATCTGAATATACTTATTTTTTTCCCTGAAACTGGTGTGATGGAAAGAAAACTAGATCTGGAGTCAGAAAACTCAGATTTCTTTCCCTCAGTTTCCTCCTACATAAAATGAAATGGTCATTTTAATTGCCCCTTTTTGGCTCTAAATCCTACCATCCCAAAATGCTAACAATCCTAACTTGAAGTTACAATCTTCAATTTTATCCTACCTCCAAAGGGTTAGTTAGGACTGATGCTATTAGGGAACATACTTATGGAAAGGTATGGGGTGGGGTGGTAAGACAGTCCAGAGAAGGGGGAGAGAAAAAAATGCTGGTTATCATAACAGTAATTTATAATTCCATTCTTATGTATGTCATTTTACCATAATGACACAAATATTTTATCTTCTTTTTTATCTAGCATAAGACAGCAATATTTTATAACAGACATACTTCCTCTCCTTTTGATCCCCTCAAATCTGCTCCTGGCAGGCCATTCAACTATGGGAACCACTGAAATATCAGCTTAGAATTTACACCTTTTTAGATCTGCCCCCCCCCCATGTTATGCTGCATTTCAGTTTCTGATGGGGCCTCCAGACTCTCAGGGGAGCTGCATGGCCTCAGAGACAAGTTCAGCAAAGGAATCTTTCTAGTTTCTCTCCCCCTTCCTTTTTTTCTTACCCTCCCTCCTAGACCACGCTGACAGAGTAGGTTTCAGAAGGAAGAGGCTTGCTTGTCTTGGTTCTGGTTCTTTTTAGCCAGAGGTACTTTCTTTTTTGCCTCAGTCCATAAAAGCTCAACACTATCCTACTGAAGGAGCAAAAAGGGCAGGAAAAACCCCCTGAAGCCTCTTTCCAGTACTACACATTCACCAGCTTTCCTAGAACCGCAAATCTGGAGCAAGAAACCCCTAAACCGAAAGTGACTCTAACAAATAGCACATTAGTTATAATAACTTTGTTGATATGTGTTTGTTCTAATAAAAAATGTACTGTAGGTGTTTTCCTGATTATCAAAGTTAACTGGCACTCTTAAAATAGTCTACAATTTCTGATTAATGCCTCTCCACTTTGTTCTCTGCACCTTTTCAATGGTGTGGCTTAGTAAAACATTTTTGTACCCTATGTAATGCATATGTCCATAGTTGTTAAAATATGTTTGGATAACATATGTTTGGATAATTTGAAAAATCTTTTTTTCATAAATTATAGTCAAATACTATCTCAGAGGAGATGTACTCAATTTTTAATATTCCATTTATTTCTATGGGGAAATTATTGAGACTGAAATTTCCATTAGAAACTTACTTTCTAAAGATGTATTATTGTCACAAATAGAGGACCAGCAATAATTATAATTCAGGTATTGATTTATTGTTTTGCTAATTGTCTAGACTTAAGAATGTGTTAATAGTATAGATTGAATTTAAAAACTTAAAGGTATGTGTGTATATTCTCTTGTACCCCTAACCAAGAGCCCAGTTGTTAAGCATTTACCAGCACACCCCAGTATTGCTCTATAAATATTGCTTGAACTCAGTAGGTATGAAGTTGAAGATTCAGAGAAAGATCTCACCAAGACTGAAGGTGACTTGTTGTTTAGTCATTTTTGAGCTGTGTCCAATTCTTCGTGACCTTAATTGGATGTACTTGGCAAAGATACTAGAGTAGTTTGACATTTCTTTCCCCAACTAATTTTACAGATAAGGAAACTTGAGACAGACAAGGTAAAGTGACTTGCCAAGGGTCACACCGCCAGTAAGAGATGGAGGCTAACTGAACTCAGGAAGATAAATCTTCTTGACTCCAGGCCTATAACTCTATCCACTGCTCTATCTAGGTACACTGTGACCTTAGGCAATTCATATAATCTCTATAGAGTTCATTTTCTTCATATGTAAAATAAGGGAAGTCAAACATGAAAAAAGATTTAGGTCCTTTCCTGTTCTGAACTCCTAATCCTTTGATCCTCCTGAGGTAGGCAGAGAAGCAAAATCTTGTCATAAGGAAAGAAGCTTTTGGTAAAAAAAAAAAAAAAAAAAAAAAAAAAGACTTAAGGGCTCTTCATGAAATGAGATGAATTCTGTGGCATAGATCTTTTTCAATTCAACCTATTTACAGTGCTTTGTACGTAGCAATAATTACTGACTGAGACTGAATTGAAATAGGGATTGTGTTGTAGTGGAAAGAGCACTAGTCCTGGGATCAGAAGAAACTTCGGTTTAAATGTCAGCTTTGGCAATTACTATTTGTGTGACTGGATAAATTACTTAATTCCTATGATCTTTCATTTCCTTATCTGCATAATTGCTATATACAGATACATTTATATATATATATATACATATGTATTTATATATATACATATATTCATATATAGGGCTACCTACTTCATAGAGCTGTTGTAGGAGTAGTGCAGTTAATTTCATCTGATGATCCCAATTCCTGTTAGCCTGTCAGCTTCCTCCTTTTATAAAAATCTATTTTATAATTAGCATTGAAGTCTTTAGGAAAAAAATTAAAGGAAAAAAGAAAACATTTCAGACATCAAGGCCACCCCTCAGAAACAATGAAGGCAGCATTTAACAATTTGATTGAATCTGTTCTGGTGATAAACATCTCAGTCTCTCACACAGCTCTATTTTCAGGCCTTTTTCATTATGTAAGAAGATGGAAACACAACTAAATGAGACATGATCAAAATTCAAAGTTCTTAATTATACTTCCTCACAGTGGATCTGCTGATTTTTGTACTTTATTTCCTCTCATCTCATTTTGCCAAATAGTAATAATCCCTAGAGATTGGTGTCATAGCTAATTGTTAGAAAGAATTCCTTTGGGAGAAGTAATCAGATCTAGTTGAGGAATAAGTTTCAAAAGGGTTTCTAGGCATTTTCTGTATACTTTGTTAAAAGAATTGACATTAAGGAGGTAGGAGCTTGGGGAATAGCTGGAGATACTTTCTATTTACTTCTAGAGAATTGAAAAATAAATTTTGTAATGTATCATGAAAAAGATGAGGTCTCCTAGTAAGAGTCAATGGGGAGGGTGTGTACCTGCATCTTCTTTCCATCTTTTATTTGTAACTTTGGGGATAGAAGGGCCCAGAAAACAGTCAGGAGATCTGGATTTGAATCCCATATTTGCTACTTCTCTACTTGATATTGAATAGCTCAATTCTTTTCCCTAAACCTCAACACTCTTATATGTAAAGTAAAGGTATTGGACTAATTGGTTGCTGGAATTCCTTCCAATTCATACATTCCTTCCAACTCATACACACAGGTCCCCACATCATAGACCCAGATTATAGTGCCTAGATTATTCATCCTGAAGTTCATTTTTTGATGACTGTTCACTTACAAATTATTATAAATGCAAAGAACACATTCAAAAATAGATGTGACTTCCTTACCTCCAGACGTTCATAACTTAATAACTTAAGGGGATATAAGGGGATAAAGCACATTCTGATAAAACATATTACAGATTAACTGTAAGATACAAAAGTATATGCTAAATTGTATCATAAGCCATGGCAAAAGTATTATTATTATTATTATTATTATTATTATTATTATTATACCTGAAACCCCTGAAGACATAAAATCTCTATGTTTCATATTTTAATGGCCTTTCCATAAATTATAGGAGGAAATGCCAACTCAAGGAATTGCTATAAATCTAGTCATTTTTCCACTCAGAAATTTTACAGGAGTTTATTTAGTTTGAGTAGGTTCTACATATCAGTATAATGAATAATTAAATAGTCATTGATTAATAATTAATATAACTAAAAAATTTGATATTCTTTTTGTCCAAACATCAGAAAAAAGTTGCTTTCCTTTGCCACCTAAATAAGGTGAAGGGTTATGAAAACAGTTGATGTCAAAGGGTTAAATACACCATGTATCCCCTTGGAACCTGATTTTTAGGAGGGAAGGGGAATGTGCTGAATTCACTGAATTCCCAGGTGTGGGGGGTCTGTCATTACAATTAGATTCGTGTCTACTGGCCAGTTAAAGAACAGGGTCACCTAGAGTATCCTGCTGGATATATGGTCTCCTCTGAGAAGAAATATGCTGTGTATGTGTGATAAGTTATGGTGGGGTGGGAGTAAATGTAGGGAGGAAGGCTAAAGAAATATATACTTTTTATCTGCAGAAGTAATTCCAGATGCTGATGGAAGAAACTGTTGATAGAATTAAAATTAGAATCACAGAATTATAGAGCAGGCAGGAACCTAAGCAATCATTTGGTCCAGGTTTCTTAACCTTTTTGTGTCCTGGACCCCTTCTGGCAGTCTGTGGGACCTATGAAACTCTGCTCATAATAATGTTTTTAAATGCAGAAAATAAAATACCTAGGCTTAGAAAGAAAACCAATTACATTGAAATATTGTTATCAAAATATTTTTAAAAACAAATTCACGAACCCCAGGTTTAGAATCTTTGATCTAGTCCAACCAACTTCCTCATTTTACTGAAAAAGAAACCAAGGCCCAGAGAATGCCTTGCCCAAGGTCTCACAGTTTTATTTTTATATCAGTGAGTATATTTTTTTACTAATATTATGATATCATTAAAGTTGTTCCATTTCTCCCAGGATTCTGGCTATTAGAGTTTAAAAGTGCTAAGTTGGGTATCCTTGAAGATTCTAATCTGAAGGAATATCCCTACATTTACCCCCATGAATTAAAATATCTTTCTATACAGCTGACAAAGAAATCTATCTAGTTTTGGTAAGAGGTTAATTGTAGAGAGGGTTAGATTTGGCATCAGGGGAAGGGATCATCATCTAATTCTAGGTCTGTAATTGAGTTTGAATCCTACATTTGCTACTTTCTTCTGCCCATGTGTCTTGTGCATGGCATTTAACCTTCAAAGGCTTTCTATTCATCAACTATAAAATAAAGGGGTTGGAGTATGTGATCTCCAAGATCCCTTCTAATTGTAAACCTATCATGCTCTTATGGGCCAATTAGTAACTAGCAAAAGCAATCAGAATGGTTACCAGTAACTCTCTTCTCCTTAATACTGCTATTCAAATCAGTACTTCGAAGGTACCATGATCTGGTAGTCCCTCCAGTGCATATCTCCATCCATGCACCTCACCCTGTATAATCCTTGTCCCTTCCTTTCCATAGATTTTCTCCATAGATTGTCCATAGACAATCCACATTGAAAATCTTCTGGTTCTCAATCTCACATAGATGTGAATGAAATCCTCCCACTCTTCTGTTAGCCCTCTCTTTGGTTACATGAGCAACCCACTTCCTTTTCCAATCATCTTTGTCCTTGATATATGTATGTCTTCTATGCATAAAAGACACAACCCTCTAAATCTTTCTTAAATCTTTACAACCCTTAAGACCCTGGATCCAGACAACTAAATGTCAGAGTTGGGGCTTCTAAAGCAGGTAGGCATCCAGGTACACATTCAAGATTAGGAGAACATGGGAGGATAAGAGGTCTTGCCATATGAGTGACAGACCTTTGGATGCATTTCTTCATTTTTGGATTAGTTGCAGAATCTTTTACAGAAAGAGAGAGAGAGAGAGAGAGAGAGAGAGAGAGAGAGAGAGAGAGAGAGAGAGAGAGAGATTAAATTGAAATATACTCATTCTTAACCCTCCAAATGTAAGACATTTGAAAAGGGGTAAGGAAACTCATCAAATATAGATGTGGTACCCAATTTAAAGGGCAACTAGGTGGGGAAATAGATAGAGTCAGGAAAACTCATCTGGCTTTTGACATGTACTAGCTGTGTGACCCTGGGCAAGTCCCTTTACCCAGTTTGTCTCAGTTTTCTTATCTATCAAAAAAGCTGGACAAAGAAATGTCAAGTTTTCTTTAACCCTAAATGGCATCACAAATAGTCAGACACATGACTAAAATGATTAAACAACAACAATAAAAACAGCTACCCAATATAAACAACAACAAAAAAGTTGTTATTGAGATTAAAAAAACATACTTTCTACTCTATAAAGCAAAAGTCCCTTGTATTTGTCCTGGCTTAAACATTGAATGTATGGCCTTACAGCCTTCACTTTGGCCTGGTATATTTTCTTAATCCAAATGTCCCACCCTATAACTTACCAAATATTGATATCCTAACACTTTGCTTCAAATCTTATTTCAAAATGCCTTGGGTGCTTCATTCCAATCTGACCCACTTAGAATTGCTGCCCCATGGGAACATTCTTGCATCATCTCCAGCTGCCTTCACTGAGGGGAGAGAGGCCAGAACTTTTAAAAATAGGGCTTGCACAGCTTGGGAGACACTATTCACAGATAATGAAAAATGAATCTGTAATTCTTCATGCTAACAAGAAGATTAAGAATGGTGATTGTGAGGAATTAAGAAAATAATAAAAAGAAAACTGAATTCTAAAAGGTGAGGACATGATTGATCTCTGATGATTTGCAAATTGATCATCTGTTCACAACACACAAGTTCCAAAGAATAGATTGATTCTAATTCCATTTTTGTCTTATCACCTAGGAAAGCAATGTGTGAAAATGATCTTGTAGGAGCAAATATTTGGAGCCTTCTAGTCCCATTCTACTTTTACAGATGAGAAAACTGAGGCCCACAGAGGTAAAATGACTTGCCAAAAGTTAAACAGTTATAAAGAAATGCCAGGATCCAAACCCCACGTTATTCCCTTGATTCCTGTCTCCCTCCCATTCGATTGTCTTTTACTTATTTATTAAGCACCTACTATAATACTGGGGACATAATAAAAACAATGAAACAATCTTTGTCCTCTAAGGGATTACATTGTACTGGGAGGAAACAACATATCCACAGATAAGTCAATACAAATTACATGCAAAGACAGCAAAGTAATTTGGGGGAAAGAGAGAGCCACTAAGAACTGGAGGTGGGGATCAGGAAAGGTCTTACATAGGTGGTAGCACTAGAACCTTGAAAAAAGTTACTACATATCATATATCTATATCCTAGAAGTTTTTCTTTAGGGGTTTAGAATAAAAAGTCTTTTCAGTGATTGCTCTCAGGGGGAGGGTAAATTTATCTTACTATCACCAGCCTGTTTTCCTCCTAGTAAATGTTAAGTACATAAAATTGCTTTCAGATAGCAAGCAAACCCATTTATTTAACCAAAGAGAGACTAAATCCTGGAAGTTATACAGATTAGAGCAGGCAAATTAATATTAAGAGTAGTATCTCATCAACTGTGAGATAGAAATCTGGGCTGAACCAAAGATAGAATGAAGTCATTGGGGAAGTAGATTCCTAGGAAGATGTGTTACTACTTTAACTTTAGGCAAGTCATTTCACTTCTCTAGACCTCAGTTTCCCCAGCTCTAATTCCTAGAAATCTCAAGGGCTGCAAGCACTGAGAATCCCAGGGCATGCTGTAGTCAAGCTTTACCAAGAGTCTTTGGCTCTCGGAATATTTTCCATCCACCATTCAAAAACTGACACTGATCTCCATCCCCCTTTCTCTCTTGAATTCTGCTTCTCTCAGAAACCTTGCTGAATCTGAAGAAAATCTCTGCTTCCTCCTGAAAGTGTCAAGAATCAGGGAACTCAGAGGTCTCTCAGCCAATCAGTAGTCTCTTGTCTCCTATCCTTCAGCAAGCAGCACCACAATTTCTTTCTCTTTGGAAACAGTCTTAAGATTGTTGGAGATAAGGTTAACTATACCTTCTGAAATCTGAATATCAGAAAGTATTCAGAAGGTACAAGGGACAGCTGGATGGACAGAGTAACAATGTTCTTTAAACATCTTGTTCTGCTGTTCTTTAAAATTTTGATAGTTCAAAAGCTATTCTCATTTTTCTCCACTAAATTTCTTTTCTTCGTTCACTGTTTAGAAGTGAAACTGAGTCCTTGAAGGCTATGACAGAAGAACCCAAATACTGACAAGTGGAGAAGACTTCAGATTTAGGCCTTGCACATGACTGTGTGTCTGAAGACCCACTCACTAAATGAGAAGGGTTCACTTATCATAGTGTGGACATCATTCAAGTATCATGTGTTGTGAAAGGGGCACGCAAATCAAATCATGAATCCTTGAATAAACGAACTTTAAAATGATGTCTTTCAATGAAGAAGAAAGAGGAGGAGGAGGAGGAAGGAGAAGGAAGAAGAAGGAGGAGGACAAGGAGAAGGAGGAGGAGGAATAATGTTAATATGAATTTGAGTGCTGAAGTAGGAATCAAGAAATTCTGGCTTCTCATATCACCTCACATGTTCACCAGTTGAATGACCCAAGCCAGACACATAACATGTTAATTTATAAAAATAGGGAGGTTAGAATAGATGTGAAAAATAATAACAATAATAGTCCCTCCCCTCACAGGAATACTGGCAAGACCAAATGAGATGGTATATCTATATATCTATATCTATATATCTATATATATATATATATTATGTACATAATATATTTATGAAACATTTTGTGAATTCTAAAGCTTCATGTAAATGGGAGCTACTTATTATAAAATGCTTCCCTTTTCAGTCTACCATAGGAAACTAAACAGGCTTGCCTTATCAGTTCTATCACTTGAAATTTAGGAAATCAACTAAACTTTTTTGGAAAATGTTCAGATACCTAGAGATATCAAGGTCTGGAAAGCATGTTCTACTTTCCAGGATTGTTCCTGAAATAGTCAGTAATGCTGTGTGCCTTCTGATGCCTTTCAGAGATTACGATTTGACCCTGGGCAAATTACTCAAAATCTGAACTTCATTTTCCTAAACTGTAGAATAAGGAGGTTGAGTTAGTTGGCTTCTAAATTTGTTTTCAGCTCTCATTCTGTGATCCTAGGCTTCTATGGCAATTCCCTCCATAAATTGTGCTCTTCCTGAGGCTATTCCATCAGTTGCTTCAAGTCCCAACTAAATGATCAAGTCATGTTGTTTGCTAATAAGTCAAGGACACTGCTATTATAGGCACTTCCCTGCCTCTAGAGAAAATCCATGGCAATACAATGAGGTATCTAAATCAGCTGTAGCCTTCCATTGCAGCCAGCCAATCTGATTACAGATTAAGGTAGCATGCCCTAATAGGTAGGGTGCTGGAACTAGACACAGGAGATCTTCATTTGATTTCTGGCTTTAAGACTAAATATTTCTTGGCTCTATTACTAAATGTGTTTTGAAGGAAGTCATTTCATATTTCTTTAGTTGTTTGTTTTTAATCTATAAAATTGGCATGATAATTTAATACCTCATATCCTTGTTGTGAGGTAAGACCTTTATATACCTAAACGTGTTATTGAAAAGTAAATTACTTCATTAACACTCAATCATTGGGCGGCTAGGTGGCACAGTGGATAAGAGCACCGGCCTTGGAGTCAGGAGTTCCTGAGTTCAAATCCGACCTCAGACACTTAATAATTACCTAGCTGTGTGGCCTTGGGCAAGCCACTTAACCCCATTGCCTTGAAAAATAAAAAAAACTCAATCATAAATAATATAGCTTTGTCTAGGGTTGGTCCTCTTCCTAGCAAATAAAGTTGAAGTCTAATCAACCCACTATGGCCAGGGCCAGGTGAGGGTCCAGAATGATTTATGACCAGAAAAATCATACTTTCAAGAGCCTCAAGTTCCCACCAAAGGGATCCTACTATCAAAAGTTAAGGGATTCTAATTGCTGAGCTACAAGTAACTTGAGAGATTATCTAGTGCTAAGCCCTTCATTTTATAGCTGGGGAAACTGTAGTCTAGAGAAGTGAAATGACTTTCTTAAAGTCAAAGTAGTAACAAGTATCAGAATCAAATTCCAAACTTAATTTGTGTGTATCCTCAGTTCAGTGCTCTTCCCACTGGGACACCCTGCCCCTTCATTCTCAGTTACTGATGACAAAAGAACCCTATATCAAGAGGACTCACAATGAAAAAGTTTTTCTTCTCCATACTTAATACTAGAAGAAAGACCTTGAGAATTAGAACTAAAAAAAGAGATAGCTACATGAAGAACAATCTAGAAGAGAAACTATGTGCCTCCACACCTGATAATTTCAAAAATTGAACATTACCTAGATTATCCAAGACCTGAACTTTCTCTAGTAATCTAATGGAAAAGGCTTTATCCTAATACATGCCCTTTCATGTTTAAGTTCATTTAGCTTTTGGAAAGTAAACTTCCTGCATTTATGAAAAAGGCATTAAGAAAGCTTATAAAGGAGTTTCATAAAGAGCTCTTGGGCATTATTTGATGATTGAAGTGTTAAAAGATCAGCAATATACCCTGTGGATTAAATATCCAGGGTTTGCCTGATGGGATTAAATTTTGGATTATAATAGATGTCAATTTATGGATTATTCAGAAAAGGGCCAGGCAAAATATATTTGGGTTTTTAATAAACCTTTCCCAGTTGAAGCTAAATAATGGTAGTTTCAACAGTTGAAATTTACATAATATCTTAAAATTTGCAAGACATTTTACATATATGATCTAATTTGAGCCCTACAATAATCTTGTAAAGTAAATGCTGTGGCTATTATTAATCTCATTTTACAGATGAAGAAACTGATTGGGGGGAAAGGAGAATGCTAAGGGAGTTTAGTGACTTGCCCAGGGTTATACAGCTATTTGTGAGCCATTATGGTAATAAGGAAAGACAGCTGAATTTGAAGTCAGGGTTTAAACTTTAGCTTTACTATTCACTACCTCTGAGACCTTTCTGCCCCTCAGTTTTCTTATCTCTAAAAGGAAGGTATTATATTATAATGTTTCCACCAGCTCTAAATCTATGACTATGATTCAAAATGTCAAAGGTAGGACTTGAACCCAGATCTCCCTGACTTTAAATTCCATATTTAACAGACCTAAAATTCAATCAGATTAGTTATTTCATTACTGTGAAAGTCAAAGGAATTTTGGTATGCACTCATGTCCTAAAGGACATATTCACATGTAGCATTATAACTGACTTACATACATTAAACAACCATTCAGGAAATAACCAAACAGAGGCATCCTTAAACAATTTGGACAAAAAGTATATACAAATCTAAGGAACTAGTAACTGAAATCATTAACAAGATGATGTATATGAAATAAACAACAAGAAGTATTTCTTAAGCACCCACTTCTACGTTATGAGCAAATTATAGAACTTGGAAAAGATCTCAGACTCATGCTCATAGAACTTAAAAGAGCTTCTAGACATCACCACAGCTACCTGTAGCAGCATTTACATAAATTCATTAGAGAAGTACTAAAAGCTATTCTGTATAGCAATGAATAAATTCTAAACTTGTTATAAACATTAGAAAAGATATCAACATTATTATCATGGAATATTTGGCAACCTCCACCAATGGTCTACTCTAGGGCATTCTTCTGAAGTGGAAATGATCTTGGGTTCTTGAAGGATAAGGAGCCCAGCACAGTATATATATATATATACTATAAAAGAGAGGAGGCTTCAAGAATGGATCTAGTGGATATCATCTGAATGTTAGTTTTCTCTTCAGAGAAATTCATCCCCAGAAACTAGCCAACATGCAGTGGGTATTTTCAGTCATTGCAACTCAATTAAAATGGACTAAAATTATGAGGAATTATAATACTCAGTTATAAAGAAAACTCAAAGATGAACATCTTTGGTTCAACAAAGAAAGAATATTACTAAAGAAGAAGGGAGCCATGAATGTTTTCCCTATAAAATGGTCATTCATTCAGCAACTACTGTTAAACCCCAGCTGTCTGCAAAACTGAGACAGCATTGCTTGGTGGTTAGAGTAAGGGGCTGACATTGGAGTCAGGAAGATCTAAATTCAAGTGTTCAGTCATTTTTCAGTCATGGTTGATTCTTTTGCGACCCCATTTGGGGTTTTCTTGGCAAAGATAACAGAGTGGTTTGCCAGTTCCAGCTCATTTTACAGAGGAGAAAACTGATGCAAACAAGGTCAATGTCTGAGGCCAAATTCCTGAGTCAAGGGTGGTAGTCTATCTACCATGCTAGTTAGCTGCCCTGATTCAAGTACTGGTTCTAATATATACTAATTATGAATAAGCAAGTCACTGCATCTCTAGGCAGAGGAGGGTGAAGGGGAAGGCAGGTAAATTCACTAAGCCTAAAGTTACAGATGAGTTGTGATCTGTAAAGGAAAGGATTTTCTATTCCAGGAGTTCCAGACAGGTTAATTGATGCTTGTCCTTCATTCTCAAAGAAGACTATGACATCAGGAAGGTGATGCCATGATAGGCAAGTGAGTTGGATTGAAGTGCTAAGTTACCAGCCTCACTTCTCTTCCAGAACCATCTGTGTCCAAAGACAGATATGGATCAGAATGACTGGCAGATGAAATGAATCAGAACATTTTGCACTGTGTTAAGTTCTGGGGATACAGAAAGAGGCAAAAGATATTCTCTGCCTTCAATGAGTTTCTAATCTAATCTAAATAGACAGTGTGAACCAATCAGTATTCTTCTGGGCAAGATATAAAGTTAATGAAGACAAGGCCTCTGCTAGTTTTTCATGGATTTCAGCAGGATCTGGTTGCCCAGAAAGTTTTACTGGACCAGTATTTCTTGAGTATCCTCCTGAGTTAATCTGGGACCAGTCATAATGACACTCTGAACACTGTAACAGTCCTTTATATATATGTGTGTGTGTGTGTGTGTGTGTGTGTGTGTATTTTCCCAGCACTAAATCCTCTTCCATTCAAGTTAAAAGCTTGAAAAATGTAAATAAAAGTCACATAATCCCAGGGGAAGAGAGAACATCACATAGTCCTCCAGTCTGCCCCTGCCTCCAGGTAGAAATGTTCCCAAACCAACATAACACAGACAAGCCCTTATTTCACTGTGACTCACAGCCTTTCCCAGTGTCACCTCGCTGAGGCTTTCAGTCTGGAGCAATTCTTCTACATTAGCCCTTTGGGTTTTGACCTTTGCCTATTAGATTTGGGCACTCCACTTCTCAAAAGGGCTAATTGGTCAAAAAGGAAGATCTCCTGTTGAAAATCCTAAGACAACTAGCTAACCACAAGGCCAGAAGAGCATCATTCCCACCAGGGAAATGCTGGAACCACCTCTAACCATCTTCTCCACCCCAAATGAATATTAAAATTTCAGTGTGGGCATTCACAAATCAGGATCTGATTTATTATTTTATTGACTGTCTATACTTAAAAAAGCATTGAAATTTAAGTATTTCTCATACTTTTTCTCCTCAGAAATAGAGCTGTTAAACATTTATTAACACATCTCTGTTTTCCATTCACCCACTGATTCACCTTTGTTCTCTCACTCCCCTACCCCCCCCCCAAAAGCAGGGAAAAGCACAAATCCACAAGGCCTGTTTTCCTCTGAAAAGTCCCTGTTTTCTGGACTCCACTGACCTGCACCTAACAGTTCAAATCATGAAAATAGAGAAATTTTATGGTTACTGAGGAAATCCATAGTTTATCATGTTTTATTGGCTGGAGAGGAAGAAGAGACTTGGCCAGGTTCCTAAGGGGAAGATAGCTTGTCATATTTCCCCAGATTTATTTATGAAAAAGCACTCAGGATGATTCTTTTTGTGTAGCATGCCCTCCTGCTCTGAACACTATTAGATGAAATAAAATTTTTTTTAAAAGCCCAGAAATTAAGTAAAAGGAAGATTCAAAAATAATAATAATTCTATTCTGTTTGAATCTCTCCATTATTTAAAACTTCTGCAAAATAATGACTGCATATTTGAAGGTAATACATCTGTTCCTCTCCCATCCCACCCCCATGTGGTTTTCTAATCCCAAGGTAATTACATTTTGACAAAAATTTATTAGGACATCTGTTTTTTCCCTTAGATGGCCAGGTCACTCCACGACTGTAACAGCAGACCAACACAGCATAACCCAGCTCACAGAGGAACACCAGTACAATGGAGAGCCAAATCCAGGGGCTCACAAGCAGGGCATGCCAACTGATTTAAGGTGGAGAGGAAAACAAAGCTTTATTGGAACTGGCGCTCCCAGTTCCCCTGACCCACCCTCCCATGCTTGGTTCTTCAGTAGAATCAGCAGCTCCCAGGCCTTCACCAATCTCAGGGGGGGATCTGTTATGAGTTGCTGACTTAGTGGAGCGAGGGGACAGACGGTCTGGCAGACACAGAGAAAGAGGAGGAATTGGTAATAGGTTGGCGGACTGCATCGAGATTTAAGCATTTTGCAGATTGGCAACCAGGATTGAAATAACTCACGGAGGGAAGAAGATGGGGATCCAACGCATAGGCCATATGTTTGAAACCCCTGCCCATCGCGGCTGGCTGTAGTTTCAAGTTTCTGCTGCCACCAACTAGATTAAATTATGGTACCCAACAGAGGAGCAGAGTTCAGAGGGATTTTCATAATGCTCAAGCAAATGGGTTTCAATAAACCATGGAATAACCAAGAAACAGAAATGAGACTTGAAAACATCTATCCAAAGGAACAAAAAGCGAACAGGAATTAAATCTGATCATTCATCAGATAATTTTCTTGTCTCATTTCTTCAACTATAAAAAGGGGAGGGAGGAAGAAGAGAAAAATGAACTAAATGATATATCTAAGTTCTCTTTCACCTCTATAACTGCAAGATATCTATAACAGTCATTTGTTTCAGTAGGTTCTTCAACACATCAACAGATATATGGTCTCATCAACATAGGATTCCTTCCTTTGAGATGTATCAAATGTATCTGTGCCTTCACATCCTGGGCCACTCTTGTCCATATCTTCCCATGAATTCTGCATAGGGGGTCCACCCAAGGTGTTGGAACCCTTCCTCAAGGTCTTATGATGAAAACCAGAGAACCATTCAGACTGCCCATCTGTTGTCTCTCACTCTTTCCACATGACTAGCTCACTATGCTTTTTTACTAGATAGTGATTGTCTTTCATGGTGCTCCTTTCCATGGTGCAAGTTATCAGGCTATATGACCTATTTATACTCTTCATATACTTCTCTAATAAATCAAGGCTATTCTCTATTAAATAACGAGGTTATTTCTCTGTGAGTGATATGTTCCTACATTTTAACTCCAAATCACAGACTGTTAGAATTGGAAGGAACTTACTTTAAGGATCATCTAGTCTCCATCCTTCACTTTTTAGATTAGGAAACTGAGAAACAGAAGAAACAATTGCTTATACAAATGCTTATATAATCAGAAGGGCCAAGATTCAACTTGGGTCCTCTAATGCCCAAGTTCAATGAAAATGTCAGTACCCAAATATTTCTGGAAAGGATTAGCTTTTTTAATTGATATTTTATTTTCTCAATTATAGGTTATGAAAGTTTTTCAATGTTCATCCATATTTTTAAGTTACATAATTTCCTTCCACCCTTCCTACCTCCCTCCCCTCGAAAGTGAACAGTCAGGTGAATATTGTGCGTACACATTTGTGTTTAATATGTTCATAGATTAGTCATTTTCAGAATTAGGATTAAGAAAAAGAAAGAAAACCATGAGATAGAAAAGAAATATATGAGAAATATTTTTAAAAGTGAATGTAGTGTTCATTCAGATTCTAGATTCTATAGGATTTGTTTTTGTTGTTTTTATTGTTGGTTTGGTTTGGTTTTATTCCTCTGGATGAGGAAAGCATTGAAGGACTAACTTTTTTCAAACCAGAACTCGCAGGAGGAAGTTTATTTTTTCTGCGGTATTCAGTCAAATATCTTGATTAAATGTTTAAAAAGGTATCTAAGGGAATCCCTCTATGCCAAATAAAACTTTGAAACTTGATATACTTTGGCTGTTAAACACTTAAGAATTTCAAAAACTAAATTAAAGAATCCAATTTTCTATATCCCTATTCTACTGAGAAGTAAAAAAAAAAAAAGTAGCAATATAGATGTCCCTTATTCCATTCTCAAACATCAGGAGGAATAGGCTCAGTGACTAACTTCCAAAATCCAACATCCTGAGGCTATCATTTGAAACCCTTACAATATGACTCCCATCTACTTCTCCAGTCTTATTTCTTATTACTTCTCTTTATATAAAATCCTGGCCCATTTCTCATATGTGATTATGTCTTGCCCCCATTTTGTATATTTCCATTGCCTGAAATGATCTTTCCATTCTCATCAGCCTTTTTGGAATTCCAGATTTCCTTTAAAGTCCAGCTAAGTATCGTTTCTTAGATCAATGTGTCAGTATTTTCAAATACTTCAAAACTTAAAAATTAGCCTACTGTATTTGGTCAAACATTTAATTAATTCACCCCTTGCTCAATGAAGAAGGCAAAATTGTAGCAAGTCAATGGAAATGTGAGATACATTAATTTAGCATAACCACCCCAGATGTTCACATGAACTTATTTGTGCCCAACCTGTGGCAGAGCATTCTGAGCTCCCAGTAGTCTGATCAGCCACAGGCAGACAGAATGTAACTTATCTCTAACATAATGATGTCATTTCAGTCTTCTTTAATAATGAAGGACAAGAACCAACCAATAAATCAGATTGTTTGAATTTTGAGTCCTGTCTGTGGTTGCCTTGGCAGCATTAGGCCAAATGATTTCAAAGACCTTATACAGTCTGAAAGTCTGAATTTCCCCTCTTCCTACCTGCTTCTCCTCCTAGATAATGCCTCTCCTGATCTTCCCAATTGTTGGTGCTATCTCCCCACTGAAATCAATCTTAAAAATTGCATTTATACTTTGTATTTACTTGTCTGAAAATATATGTTGCACCTACTGGTAGAATGCAAGCTCATTGAAGGAAGAGATTATTTCATTTTTGTCCTTGTATTCTCCAGTGTTTATTAAAAGCTTGCATAGGAATATAAATGCTTATTCCCCATTCTGCTTCCAGAGAAGAAATGTTTCACCCAAGATCACAAAGCTAGGAAGTGATGAAAATAGGAATAGAATTCAGATCACCTGACATCTTACAACCTTTCACACATTCTATGGTCCTAATGGCAATATTATTGTTCCTCATGCATGATATGACAAAGGCATACTCATGCCTTTGCACAAACTACCCCTTCCCATATTTAAAATTCATTTTCTCTTCATTTCCCCCCTCTCAGAATTCTGACTTTCCTTCAAATCCAATTCAAATGCCCCCTTCTCCACCAGGACCATCTTAATCCCCCCCAGATACCAGTGCCTCCCAAACCTCACAAAAATGTATCTCTTCAGTTTTGCTTATGTCTATATGTGCTTATATTTCTTTTTTCCCAATTAAATGTAAGCCCTTACATTTATTTCCCCATTTTACAAAAGGAAATGCTTTAAAGGGTTTATTAAAGTGATGGGTCAGGTTGACGTACATTATAACAAAGGAGCTCAGGGGCCATTAAGGCTAAGACATAGCCCCAAAAACACTCACTTTTACACTCCAACAGCTGTTTAAGGATCCATGAAAATTTATTCCCTCTCCAGGTTAACTCATGCCACTTTCAGACAACTCTATTTGTTAGTTTTTCCTGAAATCAATTCTCTTTACAATTTTTACCAATTGCTCCTGTTTCTGCTCTTTGACTAGGCCTTTAAATACTTGAACACAGCTGTTAGGTCTTCAAGTTCTCAAATACAAACTAAAAGCAACTCCAGTACATTCAACCAAAAATCATATATGTCTTTGACCCACTCACCACCCTTGTTACTCTTTTCTAGATACTTTCTACCTTAATACTGTATTGATTCTTAAACTCTGGTGCCCTAAGCCAAACACAGTAATCCATGGAAAGTTGAATGAGGACAGAGTATAAAACAACTTTTTGCCTCCTTATTTCTGGAAATTAAGCCTTTTAATACAGTCTGAAACTGCATTAGACTTTCTGACTATCCCATCAAAATACTGACATATTACTTGAAGTCCACTAAAATAATTCCCATTCCCAAACTTGTGAAGTTGATTGTTTTCACTCTAAAATGATAATACATTACATATATTCCTACTGAAATCAATAGTGAGGGATGGCTGGGTGGCACAGTGGATATAGCACCAGCCCTGGAGGCAGGAGTACCTGAATTCAGATCCAGCTTCAGACACTTAATAACTACCTAGCTGTGTGGCCTTGGGCAAACCACTTAACCCCATTGCCTTGCAAAAACTAAAAAAAAAAAAAAGTAATCAATAATGAATTGATCACAACTTGAAGACCTGAAGTCATCAACTGTTCAATGTCAATTTGGCATAAGGTATTTTGTGAAGAGTCCCTGGGATAAGTACTTGGCTTTCTGCTATTTAACATTTATTCATTCAGCAAATGGTTCTTAAGAATCTACTATGAAACAGTGTTGATGACAGAAATACAATCAAAATTAAACAGTCCCAGTCCTCAAAATGTTGGCATTCTGTTTTTGTCAGTGTCTTAGAGAAAGGCATGGATGGTCTCTTTATCAAAACGCCCTTAAGTTTAGAAAATGATTTATGTGTTTAAATCTACAGTACCTAGCAGAATGGATGTCATATAATGGGACCTTAATAAATGTTCTTTCACTTAGATTAATTTATTGACTTAGTTCCTGTGATATCCACTGTACTTTATTTGTCTCAACTATACATATACATATATATGTATATATACATATGTTACTATAGATAAGTAATATATGAGAATAATTTGGTATCACAAAAATGTTCTTTTTTTCATGATATGCTAGATTTTTCTTAATTCTATTTATGAGTTTAGCCATATTTCTCCTCCTCCCCTAAAAGATGATGGAGATGGGGCAAAGCCAAGATGGCAGTGTGAAGGCTGGAATTTCCAGTTCCCCAGAAACCTCCAAAATCAGTCAAATAGCCAAAATATAGGGGGCAGAACCCACAGAAAGACTGAGTGATACAATTTCCCAGTCCAAGACAACTTCCAAGACAACAAGTTCCATGGGAAAGGTTTGTTTCACCAGGACCCAGGGTTGGAAAAAGCTGCTGCGCAACACAGTGCAGCCAGGCCAAGTGCCTAGATCCCTGGGGGAGGGGGGGACCTAGGTCCATGGCAGAAGGGATGGTTGACTTCCTGGCCCAGGAATCACTGGAAACAGCTTGAAGGGGTGGTAAGAGAACTCTGCCATACCAGAGTGAGAGTGAAGTGAGTGAGTGCTGGCCTCAGAGCAGCCCTATGGTGAGAACCTGCAGCAGGGATCAGGGAAGCCAGACTGCATCTCCAGAGGGCAGCCCACAGACAGTAAGGGGGTTAAGGGAGACTGCAGAAGTCTTTATTCTCCCTGGGGCAGGACTCAGCTATTTGCCCACGTCTAAATCCAGGTTGCACTTTGGACTCCCATACCAAGCAGGGATTCTCCTCAAAGATCCAGGGCAGAAGGGAGGGCCTGTGGTAATCCACATACCAAAGCACAGACAAGACAACAGTCAAAGCCTCTCACAAGACCTTGGAGGAATTAGGGTCCCTGTGGGTTGTCCCCCAAAAAACCCCAAAGCCTTGGAAGTATGGTAAATCAGTCATAGGTGAAGGAAATGAGCAAAGAAAATAAAAAGTAGAATCTGACCATAGGAAATTACTTTAGTCCCATGGAAATTCAGAAGATGACAAAATCAAAGCTCCAAGAGAAATAGAAAATGGGCCCAGCCTATGGATGAGCTCAGAAAAGATCTGAAAAGTAATTTAGAAAGGTAGAGGAAAAATTGGGAGGAGAAATGAGATTGATGCAGATAAATCATGTAAACCAAATCAGTAGCTTGGTGAAAGAAATACAAAAAAATAATGAAAAAAATGATATGTTAAAAACCAGTTTAGGCCAAATGGAAAAAAGCAATACAAAAGGCAAATGAGGAGAAGAATGCCTTAAAAGGCAGAATTGGTCAACTGGAAAAGGAGATATAAAAGCTCTCTGAGGAAAATAACTCCTTCAAATGCAGAATGGAACTGAAGAAAGTTGATGACTTTGAGAGAAATCAGAAAGAAAAAAACTATTCCAAAAAAAACAAAAATTAGAAGAAAATGTGAAATATCTCATTGAAAAAACAACTGATGTCAAAAACAGATCCAGAAGAGATATTTTTTTTTTGCAAGGCAATGGGGTTAAGTGGCTTGCCTAAGGCCACACAGCTAGGTAATTATTAAGTGTCTGAGGCTGGATTTGATCTCCGGTACTCTTGACTCTAGGGCCGGTGCTCTATCCACTGTGTCACCTAGCTGACCCCAGAAGAGATAATTTAAAAATTATTGGGCTACCTGAAAGTCATGGCCAGGAAAAGAGCCTAGATTTCATTTTTCAAGAAATAATACAGCAAAATTTCCCTGAGATCCTAGAAGTAGAGGTAAAATGGAAATTGAGGGAATTTGCCACTCACCTCCTGAAAGAGATCCCTAAAGAAAAACTTCCAGGAATATTATGGCCCAACTTCAAAACTCCAAAGTCAAAGAGAAAATACAAAAACTTCCAGAAACAAACCATTCAACTACCATGGCTCTATAGTCAGGATTACACAGGATCTGACAGCATCTACATTACAGACTCATAGGGTTTGGAATATGATATTCTGGAAGGCAAAAGATCTTGGTTTACAACCTTTGAATCAACTACCCAGCAAAACTGAACATCCTCTTTCAGGGGAAAAGATGGACTTTCAAGGAAACAGAGGATTTTCAAACTTTCCTATTGAACCAGGGCTGAATAGAAAATTTGATCTCCAAGTACAGGATTCAGGTGAACCATAGAGAAGATGGACAAGAAGGACTAAATATGAGGAACTTAATGATGTTGAACTGTTTGTATTCCTGCAGGGGAAGAAGATACTGATAACTCAGATAAACTTTCTCATTTATAAGATCAGTTAGAAGGAGCATATATAGACAAGGCATAGGAAGGAGCTGAATATAATGATATAATATAGTAAAAAGATGGAGTCGATGGGTGATAAATGAAAGTACTGGGAGGAAGAGAAAGGAAAAGGGGCTAAAATATTTCACATAAGAATCAAGAAAAAGCTTTTTCAATGGAGTGGAATGGGGGAAAGGTGAAGAGGAATGAGTGAGCTTTCATTCTCATCAGAAATGGCTCAGAGAGGAAATAACATACACACTTAATATGGTATGGAAATCTATCTTACCCTAGAGAAAAATGAGAGGAAAGGGATGGGACAAGGGAGAATAGGGGAGGGAAGAGGGGAATGGGTGATAGAAGAGAGGGAAGATCATAGGAGAGGGTACTCAGATACAACAAACTTTTGAACAGGGACAGGGTGAAAGGAGAGAGAGAATTAGAATAAATGAGAGAGGGAAGGAATAGAGTGGAGGGAAATACAGCTAGTAATAGCAACTGTGGGGAAAATATTGAAGTAACTTCCTTAGTGGAATCATGATAAAGAAGGCAATTCAACCCAGAGACAGGGCCATTGGAATCTGAACACAGACTGAAGTACATTTTTTTTTCTCTCTCACTATTCTGCAGGTTTCTCATTGGGGGGTAAGGAGGGTTTATGCTTACTCCCACAAAAAGATGATTGTAATAATATAAAATAAGTAAACCAAAAAAAGAAAAAAAAAGATGATGGAGAGAAGGCAGAGGTGGCAGTAACCATGATAAAAAGTGAAGCAAATATGTTTGTTCACTGTGTGTGAAAAAAAAGAGGCAGAGACAGAGAGAGGGAGGGAGAGAGAGAGAGAGAGAGAGAGAGAGAGAGAAAGAGAGAGAGAGAGAGTCAGAGACAAAGAAAATTTCTAATTATAGGTAGATGTCAGTGGATTAGAGGAAGTAAATTGGCAAATGGCCTGAAGAGGGGAAATGGTTGCTGATATGTTTGCATGAGTGTATGAACTACACAATACTATTTTACTGGGAAAAAAAGAATTCTTCCTTTGTGTTCTATTGTTGAGTGATGCTAAATGGGAAAGAATCAGGGAGAAATTTCCAGGTTTCATAAATTCCAACTTGCTTTGATCAAGGCCACATGGAGGAATATAGAAAGAGAATGGAACTTGGACTGTTCTTCTAAATATAAAGATAATCAGGACTGAAGGAAAGCATTATAGATGCATTTCAGCCCTCATAAACTATACCACAACTCTTTCTTGGATCTGGAGAAAGTTCAAATTTTTCAGACTAAGTTTCAAGACATCCTCATGAAACTTCTGGGGCAAGTGGAACAATGCTAAGTCTTCTCGGTCAAAAGAGACATTAGGCCATTTCATAGAACACAACAGAATATAAAATGCTTTGTACATGAAATTGGGTTGGTATAATATGCAACAAAAATGAATCTGGAATAAATCACTATTAATTCCATGGAGGCCATAATCAGACTATTTCCAAGAGCTAGAGTAAGTTACCATTTAGAAATGATAAGGAGATATACTGCAATAGAAAAAGCACTGAATTTGAAATCAGAGGATCTGCCTTCAAACCCAAGCTCTGTTACTAAATAACTAGTATAACTTTGGACAATCAAACAGTGAACATGAATTTATTAAGCACCTATTTTGTCAACAAACATTAAGTGCCTATTATGTAGTGGGCCCTGTGCTAAGTACATGTGTCAGAAATGGTGTCAGGCACTGAAGAAATAAGAATCAAACAATCCCTACTCATAAGTTTATATTCTAAAGGAGGAGAAAATAAGTATAAAAACAAATACAACATAAATATTAAACAAATAAATAAAAGTTTATTCCATGTAATTAAATCTGGAGATGTGGGGAGGGCAGGAACTAGCAATTGAAGGAATCTAGAAATTCAAGGAATGACACTTAAAATTCTCTTTAAGAAGAAATAATTCTTTGAGCTAGAGATAGGTTCATCCCAGATCTTAAACCAATAGTCACAGAGACGAGAAATGGAGCACTGATCAATTTTCCTGGATCATCAGTCATGGGAGGAGGAATGTCCAATGAGTTAAGATATACAGGTTGTTTAGGGCTTCAAAAACCAAACAGAATTCATAGTTTTCCCTGGAGGTAAGAGGAAGCTATTAGTGTTGACTAGTTAGGGGAGTAATATTAGTAAGATTTATACTTAAGGACAATAATATTTAGTAGCAATGAAGAGAGTTGATTAGTTTGGAGAGAGAGAGACAAGAGAGGGAGATCAATGAGGATGTTTTTGCTATAGTCTAGGTTAAAAGTGATACAGATAAAACTAAGGTAGTAGTTTTCTGAATATAGTGAAGGAAATGAATATAATAGATATTGTGAAGTTACAGACAAAAAAGATTTGGCATCTGATTCAATATGGGGAGTGAGGAAGATTGAAGAGTCCAGGATAATGCCAGGTTACAAACCTGGAAGACTAGATGGTGGGACTTTGAACAGAAACAGAGAAGTTTAGGCTTGGGGAAAAGATAATGACTTTGTTTTGGGATACATGTTGAATTTCAGATGTCTTCATGGTATCAACTTTAAAATTCTCAACAAGCAGTCAGTGATCAGCACTGAAACTTAGGGTGAGGACTAGGGATGGATATATAGATTTGTGAGTCATCTGTTTATGGATGATAGTCAAACCTATGGAGAGCTAATGAGTGAAGAAAATGAATCAAAAGAGACCTAAGACAGAATCTTAGGATTTACTCCACAGGTTTGGGGCATATTATGGATAAGGAACTAGGAAAAGAGATGGTGAATAAATTTTCAGATAGGTAGGAGAAGATCCAAGAGAGAGAAAAATCATAAAAATCCAAAGGGAAGATTGTATCCAGAAAGAAGGGCATTAATAGACCAAATCACTTCACTTGGAGGCAGCTAGACTTATCTTCCTGAGTTCAAATCTGCCCTCAGACACATAGTAGCTATGGAACCATGGACAACATTTGACCTCATTTGCCTCAGTTTCCTCATCTGTAAAATGAGTTGAAGAAAGAAATGGCAAACAACTAGTATTTCTGCCAAGCAGGGTCATGAAGAATCAGATGACATGACTGAATATCAACAACACTTCATACAACCTATTTGTAAAATGAGGAGGATGGATGAGATGAATTCTAAAGTCCCTTCTAACCCTAATGTTTATGATCCTTTCATAGAAGCAGCATTGTATAGCAGGAAGAGATCTAGACCTGGGACTCACGATCTAGATTTCTAGTCCTGATTCTGCCTTTATACAAAATCACTTCTCTGTTTCTTCATCTGTAAAAATGAGTGGTCTGGATAAAATGATCTTCAAGGTCCTTTCTAGTGCTCAAATCCCATGATAGGATGACAAAAAATTGGTTAATCTCCTTCTCTGAAACCTGTCAGTCTGTCTTACCTCCCATAGATGGCTGTTTCTCCTAATAAGCACAACAGCCTTAAGGGATCATTTTGCTGGCATGTCCTACATTGACATTTAGGTAAATTACAAATGAAGCTCCCTTGTACCCAGATGAAAATAATTATGCCCTCTCTAAGCTTATTTTCTTGTCACCAATGTATTTACCATCCCTGTTTCAATTTTCCCTATTCAGACATCATGAGGGCATCTTTTAACAAATACAATATGCACCCAAACCCGCCAGTCTGATTTGAGGGATTCAGATGCACCCGTTAAAACATTTGGGTTTTGTCTTTTTGTTGGGCAGGCAGGCGGGTGTTCCATCCACACATAAAGAGCAGCAGCTGTATGCAGGATTCAGAGGTGCAAGCAGAAAGGCTGCCAAGTGCTGTTGCCTTCATTCACCTAAACGCTGACCTTGAAAAATTGTCCTTTATGGGATGTGATGAGGTGTGAATTCAATCTCCATCTTCACTTGGGCCCTGTCATTTTCTATGCAGTGATTGCCAGTTGGGCCAGACAACAGCCACAGGACCAGCAGAGGGTTCCTGAGATTGACATGGTTCTCTGGGGAGGGCTCACATGAAGAGCCCCAGTAAACGCATTTTAATCTTGGGCCTCTTTTTTTCCGGCTGCAATCAACCCAGCAAAGGCTGGGTATTAGTTGAATGACATCATCTGCACGGCTTAAGGAGAGCACACTTAGATTGTTGAAAGAGAGTGGTGGTTTTCTAAAATGGGGCTTTATGAGAACCTAGCCCCATTTGCTTTCCCCCTTAAATTCTCTGCAGGCAGGGGCACATGATCCAAACCAACTCAATTTAAACTCATTTTGAGCATTTGGGAGTGGGGGAAGGGCAGCAAGGGGAGATCCCGCAATTTTTCTTATGTTAGTAGAATCAAGTGCAGCCTATTTAACTTCATCAAGTCCCTGACAACAGGCTCTGATAAAGAGGATGGAAAGTATGCAGAACCAGGGAGCAGCCAAAAATCCTCCAGTTTCTATCACGATTAAAGCCAGATGTTTCTTTGGCTGCTCGAATTTGATAAACGTAACAGGGAGAATGGCTACGCCAAGGCAGTCATTTCATCTCAGGGTTCCATTCATAAGTAGGCCTTTCATGTTGTTGGACACCCAGGCATAGTCGATATAGTTTATTGCAACACTAATGTTTCTGTGAATGCTTAACTTGCTTCCCTTTGTCTGCCGGCTTCTATAAGTTGTTGTGGCTTGAACGTATCTGTTTATGCTACACTTGCTATGGTAACGTTTATGTGATATGCACAAAAGGCATTTTGATTCTTGAATTAATAACACTTGACTCAGGATGATGATGATTCAACAAGCGCTATTCAAACAGAGTAAGGGGAAGACAGTGTTTTCATTGAAGCCAATTAATACAGCACCGAACTTTTTGGCTGGAGTATTGCAAAGTGTGCTCTGTAAACCATCAGGATATTTACTGTAGCTCAGGGAATAAGGAAAAGGGAAATTTGCATCCTGTTGGTTTGCTTCTAAAATGCAATGCCTGAACTATTGCATTCATTATGAGTAATCTGCAAAGTTTCCTTTTCTTGAATTTCAGGATGCATAGACCCTTCAATCACATGCCTAGAGAGTAGTCTAATTAGAAAGTCAGAGAGAGAGGACATGACCCAGGGACATTACTTTCTCCTTGTTTTGGTTCCTGGAATTATATGATGGCTGCCATTTTATTGAGCTTATTATTGAGCTCCTCACACCCCAGAAATGAAGTTCAGGTGACCAAATCTCTTCTATAAAGTAGACATGACCCCAGAAGATCAGGTTAAGGAGACATTCTACTCCTACCCATTTTCTTAATCAAAGATTAGGAAGGAAGATGCAAAGATTATAAATCACGATTGATATTAGGAAATCTGTCCTAAAACTCCATCTATCAATCAAATAACAAGCATTTATTAGTTAAATATTCAAATTCACATTGCATATTTCCAATGAGAAATTTTACCTAGTTCTAACTTCCAATTGTGTGAATTTGAATACATGGACCATGCACCCAGATGTATTAGGTACTATTAGGTGCTAACAATGCAAATACCAAGAATAAAATGATCCATACTCATAAGAAATTTTTATTCTAAAGAAAGAGACAAGAAGCAAAAAAAGATAAATATAAAAAAGTAATTTGAAAGGGAGAGACAGAAAAGACTATGCAGAACTGAGCTATATCTTAGAGGGAGTGAGGCATTCTATGAGAAGGAAGTGGGAGAGGTGAGGAGGTGAGGACATTATAGACAATAGGTCATTTGAAAGACAAAAAGTCAGTTTCTATTAAGCAGCAATAATTATCCACAACTGTCCCTGGACACTGCAAAAACAGAAAAGATTTAAGATGATGAGTTGAGGAGATAGTAGGGCACAGAGAAGTGTTATTTGGGGTTTTTTAAGGTTAGAAAAGATGACTAATTTGAAGTAGTAAGGAATAGTAAATAGGAAGAGACTGCAGATTAGGGTTGGAGGACATCTTAAGATGACAGGAATGGATCAAAAATGCAGAAAAATTGACTTTGACAATGAGAAAGACTATTCCATTGTCAGAGACTGGGCAAAAGGAGGAGAAAGAGCAAGTTTACTGGAGGGCTGAGATGAAGCTTACACTGAATAAACTCATATCCAATTTTCTCAGTAAATTAAGAGACTAGGTCCTCAGCTAAGAACGGGAAGTGAGATAGACTCCCTAGAGTAAGGCTTGAAGAGAGACAAGAAAGCTTAGAATAATTGGGGGGGGGGGGATGATAGAGGGAATAAAGGAAATAATATAGAGAGAAATAAAGGGAATAATATAGAGAAAAATAAAAAATATTGTCATGCAAGAGATCGGAAGTTGATTGACATGAATTTATAATGTATTTAGTCAGCAAGGTTGTATGGCCTATTGTTATTTTGTAACAAATAAGTGGGAGTGGAGAAAGCCATTTAGGACAAGTTTAACAGGAAACAGTTTTGACTGTATACATACATATATATGTATATATATATATATATATATTATATATATACATACATGGGATTCTAGAGTAAATGATAGCTTAGAGTTTAATAACCATAGGGTTAAGATTGAAAAGGTAGAAAAGTGAGAGCAAGTTAATGAATTTGAGGATTCAGTGAAGGAAGCAAATAGGTTTAGGAGTATGACAGGAAAAGACGAAAGATGGGAGTTTAAGGTCAGATAGAAGAATGTCACAGAGCTAGAGTCAGGCATTCCATAAACCTAGATCAGGAAATCTTATGTTCAAATCTGACCTCAGATACTTATTAGCTGAGTGATCACATGAAAGTTAACCTCTCTGTGTCTCAGTTTCCTCATTTGAAAAATGGAGATATTCATAACACATACTTCCAAAGGTTTTATTAAAGATCAAATGAAATAATAAGTAAAGTGCTTAGTACAGTGTCGGGTATATAAATATTAGCTTTGATTATCACTTAATTGATAACGATGGGTAATGATAAGATTCAGGATATAAATCATACTTGAGGATATAGAAATATATATAAATGACTAAGGAGGAGTGAAGGAGTATTTCACAAGATTTAAAGAGACTTGGAAATGGGAGATTAGGAAATTTGAAGGATTACAAATGTGGGGGTTGAAGTCTCTTAGCATAAGTACTAACAACTACCTTGGCAGGGAGTGAATTCCTCCTAATTGGAGGGCACAAAAGAAAGGCTTAAATGACTTCTTTGGAGGCATGTTGTAATGGGTATTCTTTGTCAGCTATGGGCTAGCCTGGATACCACTGAATTTCCTCCCAACTTTACAATCCTGTGAGTCTATGATTTCACTTTATTTTCTTTCTTCTACTAAAAATATGCTCAAACCATGCCACACTCTATAACTAACCAAAAATACATGACAGGGAATGATTTTAATTGAAACTTCTGCCTTGTTAAACAAGGGAATCCCAAAACACTATAGTTGAAGCCAAAAGACACAAACTCCTGCCATTTTTCCTTCAGTGAAAGGAGTGAAACACCCAGAAAATGAAGGAGACTTGGTCACTTAATAAAAGTGGCTAATTAAATGCTGGCAGAACTTATAATTGTGGATGAACGGTCCCCTTCTCTAGATGATGCCTTACCCTCCCTAACTTTCTTGTTTCTTGTTCTATCTCAACCACCTAATTTTCCTTGGCCTACTCCAACTGAACAGAGAAGGCCAATGACTCTCCCTCCTGACTAATATGCAAACACTTTCCCTTCCACTTTATACAGGATTACTATTTGTGGGTTTTTACAAATGTGTGTCTTTCATGTTTATTTGGTTGTTTACTTACTTACCAGTTACTTTCCTGTAAAGTTGTGGACTATAAGCTCCCAAGAGATTGAGACAGTGCTGAATTTTGATGTCACCTCAATGAACTTTGCTTTAAAAAAATGGTATCACCTACTTGGATTTTAAAAAAATTAGTAAGTGAGATCAGAGGATTTAGGATTTAGACTGGAGGGAGTCTGAAGATCATTCTGTCAAAAACTTTTCATTTTTTACAGATGAGGAAAGTGAGTTTCAAAAAGATTAATTGTCTTAGGTCACAGAGATAGCATGTAGTAGAGCTAAAATTTGAATTCAGAATCCAAAAAAATCAGTACTTTCCTAAAGCAGATGAGAAAGAAGAGTAGGAAGAGAAGAGGGGAAAGTGAGAAAAAGGAATAAGAAAAACAAATCTTGACTTTTTTTTTTTTAGAGATGACCTAACCTCCCAGAAATCTTTCTTAGCTTTGGCAGAAATCCTTCTGCTGATCATGTAGCTTTCTCCATTTAAAAAGTTAAGACCAGCATATAATAATATGCTCAACCAAATCATGGAGAATTCAATTTAGTTCTATACATATTTATTTCTGTGTCTGCTGTGTGAAAGGAATGGAAAAAGTATGAGAATAAGGGAGGCTCAGCATTTATATTCATACATTAGTGATATACTTACCTCCTTTCCCCTCTTCACAAAGTTAAAAAATAGTCAAACATTTTAGTCTTTTGTTGTAATTATTTTTATTATTTTTGTCAGAAATTTCCATTTCATCTTTCCTATCCAATTATTCTTTCCATAAAATTATATACATTGTTATATAAAAATAAAAACAAAGCAAAAAACACTTTGCAAAGCTTCTCTGAGATAATTTGATATAAAAAATACTGAACTTCAAAAGACCCTTCAAAATGACATCTTTTGATGTCATTGAATTTAATAGTAAGAGATCATTTATCAGAAACAGCATATGGCTAATTGTAGAATCATCTCATGCTAGGATAGAAGAGGCCTTGGAGATTATGACTTTGGATGTCCTTAACATATATGGAACAGTTAGTTGGCACAGTGGACCTGGTCTGGAAGCAGAAAGACTCATCTTCCTGAGTTCAAATCTGACCTTAGACACCTGATAGCTGTGTGATCCTGAGCAAGTCACTTAACCATGTTGGCTTCAGTTTCCTCATCTGTAAAATGCATTGGAAGAGAACATGGCAAACCACTCCATTATCTTTGCCAAGAAAACCCCAAAAGGAGTCATGAAGAATCAAATGGGACTAAATAACAACTTGTATATACTTTCATCTCTCTTATAAAAGTAAACAAGAGTAGAGAGTTGTCATAATTGCTTTTATTGTTATTTGGGGAGGGGGATTGTATTGTAGCTCCAGGGCCTGGCACAAAGTAGGATCTTAATATATGTCTGTTGAATTAATTAATGAATTTGTCTAAAGTCACACCTATGTATCATTCTTGGATTCAGAACCAGATTAGAAAAAACTTGATTGAAAATCAAGTCAAATTAAATTGAAGTGACATGCCTTCACACATAAAGATGGACAGACCTAGTCTGCCATAGATAGGATCCTGTTGCTTAGAGGCAATATCTGGTGAGACTTCACATTCTTCTGTACTAACAGACTAGAGCCCAGAAACAATGAATATTGGCTGTCATATCTATTTAATGTCTCAGTTGAATATCCAAGTAGAAAACAGCTTGATATCAGGAACTTTTATATTTAATATAATTACAGTCCCTTGTACCTTGCAGATTTTTTGTGGGGATAAGCAAAGATGATGAACCTCTTTAAATAATTAAAAATGCCACAAAACATAAAGCATTCTGATTAATACCATCTTATAAATATTTTGTGCAAGAGTGCTTTGCCCATCCACCTATTCCTTTTTTATGGTTGTTCTCAAATCCCTCTTAGGGTCTCTAATTCCTGAGAGATTAAACACCTTGGGTTTACAAGGGTCCTCTACTAGCCAGCAGCCAGGACTACTGCTGAGGCAATTTTCAATCATCTATTTAATTTTCTTTTATTTGGAATTGGGGTGTTTTTTTTTTAGTGTTTTTGGTACAAATTGCTTTTTTCTTTCCATTTTAATAACTGTCCAGTAGGAGATATTTAACTCAGCTTGGAAGAGGATAAAATTCTACAAGGCCCAAAGTCCTGTGACAGGTGTTTCATCTCTGCTGCCCACCAAGGGTCACATCCTGATGTCAAGTTTTAAAAACCACGAACTGCAACCACAAGTCCCGAGGGCCCACCTGCTAATAATAACAACCCACATCTACCCTTGACTTGAAGGTCTACAAAGCCTGCTCCTTACAACAACACTGGGAAATAGTTAAGTAGGATCATCTCTGTTTTACGGATGAAGAAACTGAAATTTTGAGAAGTTAAATGATTGTGTAAAGGGCACAAAGTTAATAAACATCAGCAATGGATTTGAACCTTTCATCTATTCATAATTCCTACAACTTGAAAACCTGTTCTTATGTAGAAAGTGTATCAATGGTGCAATGGAGACTCAGAAGACACAAAGATTCACCTCTCCAAGTTCAAATCTTGCCTCAGAGACTTACTAGCTGTGCTACCCTGGGCAAGTCATTTAACTTTATTTACTTCCATTTCATCTGTTAAATGATCTGGAGAAGGAAATGATAAATCACTCCATTATCTTTACCTAGAAAACCCGGGTCACACAGATGGCTGTACAAGAACAAGAATAGTGCTAGTTTACAAAAAAGTGAGAATTGGAACACAATTTCCTAGTTCCCTTTCTACTTTCAGGAAACAAATTGAAATCAAAGCTCAGTTTTATGCCATTGGATAACCAGATGACTTGAACATATATTCAATGCCATAATATTAACTGACATTCCTACAAGCATCTCATTTAATCCCTCCCCTATCTTTTGAAGTAAATTATATTATTATCCTCATTTTACAAATTAAAAAACTGAGGCTTAAATAAGTTAAATGGCTTTCTCATGATCACACAATTATAAATGTAAGAGACCCAGGTCTTTCTTGACTTTAGGAAAGATCAAAAAATTTATACCATATAATGTTGCCTCTCAAGCAATGACTAATCCTTAATTTTGTATCATATCCATCAGTCTATTTTAGAAATTTGATTGGTATGGAGCAGAAATGAGACATTTCATAAGATATGTACTCTATTAGCAGATTTGTTTTAATTTTAGCATTTCATTCAAGATAATATAAAATAATAAATGAAGAGGATCCAAATATCAGAGTTATGATTTCTTCAGTGCACCGATTTCCTTAATAAATAGCAATCCATCTATTACTTGTTAATTATTTATTATCATAGGAAAATGGATTTTCAGCAGGAAGAGATATTACAGGACACTGAAACCCACCACTCCTTTGTAGAGATGAGAAAAGAGATCATTGCCTGTTAGCCTGTGACCTATGTTTTGCCACTGGATTCTGAATAACTCTGGAGGAGAGTGAGGCCGATGACTTTTACACAGCTCTATCTCACTTAAATCCAATTCACTTGCAAGTCAAGACATCACCCTTCTGTCACCTCCTGATGATGTCAGTGACCCTCTTCAAGAATGAAGGATGAACAACAGTAACAAGAGATGAGGAAACTAAGTCTGTGAGAGATTAAATGACTTTCCTAGGAGCACACGGCTAGTAAGTTTCTAAGGCATGATTTGAACCCAGGTCTTCATGACACCAAGTCCAGCCCTATCCTGTACCACTTGGTTATCTAATAGCAAAAGAAAGCTGTTTGAGGTTCAGAAAGATTCACTGAATAAGGAATGAAACTCAAATCCAGATCTTTCTGAATTCAATCTCCTTAATATGATGTGAAAGAAGTAGAATTGAAAAAATCAAAAATAAAACTATTCACCAAACAAGAATAATTATTAATATGTCAATCAATCAGGAAACAGGGTCACTCAGACAGATTGCATTTAGTGGAAATATACTATGCTAATCATAATCATAAATAAAACCATAAGAAAGACATAATTGTGAAACCAGTAATCTTTTATTTTAGGTGCTATCTCAGGGCAAAGTAGTCTATATGATACTTAGCTTACAGTTGTAAAGGCATTTTTATACATTTTATTAAGGCCTTTTCACAAATACTGTCTCATTTGATCCTCACTGCAATCCTGAGAAATAGATTGGGCAGATAACATTATTCCATTTTACATATCAAGAAACTAAGATACCAAGTGACAGGAATTTAAGAGATGAATAGAGATGAATGGAAGAATAAATATGAATGACTTTATCAAGAATAAACAGCTAGTTGGTGGTAGGAAAAATGCAGAGACTAATAAAATGTGAGAGTTAACACAGGCTTCAAAAATTCCTACTTTACTCCCAGGAGGAAGTTAATGCTCTAAGAAAATGTGTTTCATTGTACAAGAAGGGCTTTGAGTTTCTTGGAAATGAATAGGTCACAGGATCATAGGACTTGAAACTAGGAAAGTAAAGCTTTGAAAAATAATCTAACCTAACTCCCTCATTTTACAGATGAGGAAACTGATAACCAGAAATGAAAAAAAAAAAATGCCTTGTCCAATATAGTCAAGATAGGGTTTTTTTTAACTTTCTTATTTGTTTTTTTTTAAAGTATGTAATATAATTAATTCAGTTAGCAAATATTGAGCAATTACTATTTGCAAGTTCTTGTCTAGGCCAAGGTTATAAATATGATAAACAAGAAACTTCTTGCCCTCAAGGAGTTTATCATCTATGGTGGTGATGAGAGGGGACAGGTATGCCAATAACTCTGTAGAAGCCAGAATGTGATAAAATTTAGAATGCATGGGGATTTTAGAAGTCATTCAGTCCAATCATCTCATTTTACAGATGAGGAAACTGAGATGCAGAGAGGATAAATGTCTTAACTTTGTTTACACAGACATTAAGAGCAAAGACAAGATTTGAATTCAGATGGTGTAAATTCTAAGTTCATCCTTCTCATATTATAGAAATCTTCCTCTCTTATAAGGGCAAAAAGGTACCCTAGTAAAATGAAAATTGGTTGGAAGGAGGAGACTAGGAAATGTGTCCTATAAAGATCTCCTCATTGTGTAAAATATTTTCAAGAGGACCATCCCAGATCCTAAGACAACTGACTCTTTTTCAGTGTCCACATTTGCTTCTGTAAGTTCAGTGTTGCAGGTGATTCCCAAGTTACTTTTTATATACACCACAGTCTTCCTGAATAACCTGATGGGATGGTTGATTGTATCTCAGCCACCACTCAAACAATCATTCCATCTAATTCCACAAACATTCATTAAGCCAGCAGTATGGGCCACATATTCTGCTAGATGAGAAGAACACAACAAAGAAAATGAAGGTCTTCAATCTGAAGGAGGGAGATGTTCTACAGAGGGAGATATTTTCCTAAGAATGTACATGTATGCAAAATAATAGGAAGAAAGAAAGGGGGAAAGAAAAAAGAAGGAAATGGAGAATGAATAAAGAAAAGAAAGTAGGAAAAGAGAGAAAAGGAGAGGGGAGAGGGAAAGGATAGAGGAAAGGTGAGGAGAGAGAAGAGAACAGAGAAGAGAAGGGAAAGAAAAGAGCAGGAGAATGAAGAAGATAAAATGAGGGAAGGAGGGAAGGAGGGAGGGAGAAAGAAAGACAGACAGACAGACAGACAGACAGACAGAAACTAGGACTCGAAAAGACCACACACTGGAAAAGTAAAACTTGAATTGAGTTTTGAATTCAGCTTCGAATTTTATAAGGTAGAGGTGAAGAGGGTATGCATGGGCCCCGGCAAATTAGAGAAGATGGTAGCCTCTATATTTTGCACTCTCCTAAAGATCACAGATCAAGCCAATTCTTTCCTTGATGTTTAGGACTGTGATTCTACCCAAGAGAGTAAGGAACATCTGTGGTTCTCTGTCATCTGTACCACACTTCCCATTTGTCTGCAAAGTTGAGGATGAATTATCCTTAATCATCTATAAGCTTTGGGGGATTTCCTACTTAGCAAAATCACAGCATGAACATGTTCTACTGTTTTGTTAAATTTATCAAAAGCAGCATATCCAGTGAATTGACCGGATTTTGTCAGTCTATTATCTCTGGCCAAAACTATCTCATATATGCCAATATACTTTAAGATTGCTGCTTACATAGATCTCATGTTAATGGCACCTTTTCGTGGTTATTGGCATAAGATTCCCACAATTATGATATCATTTGCTATAATTTAGAGAAGTGAAAGAAGTATGTCCCCAGTCCTTCTACATACTACTGTCTTAGTAAACAGCATATACTCTTTTGAACATACATCAAGCATTCATTCAGTGTACTGAAGAGGGCACTGTTCAAGGTGCTGGGGATCCAAAGATGTTTTTAAATGATGTAATTTTTGCCTTCCAGGAGTCTACATTCCACTGGCAAAATTTTCCTTCACTGTACTTTGAGTACACTACTTTGACTGTGTGGCCCAATCAAGAATTACCACAATAAACTCTTCTGTTTTTTCCTCATCCTTTGTTATTTTTGGAAAACATTCTTGGATGTCATCAATAGCTGGTCTCCATTTGAATCAAATAAATGAGCATATCCAGAAAAGATGCCAACTAACAATCAGTTTTTAAAGTATTATGAGGAAAGCTAAATGAGAAGAAGCAAAAAACCTAATTAATAATTGAATATAAATTCTCTTTCCCATTTGAAAAGTAATAGTAAAAAGACCACTGAACTCGGAGTCAGAAGATCTTGGTTCAAGTTTGCTCTTAATACTTACTAACTGTAGAACCATAAGTAATTCATTTAACCTTTTTGAGTCTCAACTACTTCATCTGTAAACTGGGTATGTGTACTACTTTATAGATTTGATATAGGGAAAATCCTTTACAAATTTTAAAGCACTATAGAAATGTGAGCCATTTTGTTATATGAACCATTTAAGTTTTACAAATCAGTTAATGGGACTAGGAAGAAGAAAACAGATTAAAAGAGCCAACATGAGTAGGAAAAGTGGGAATCCTAACCAAGGTCCAAGTACTAATAAACAGAAGTATAATTAGTATAGGATAAAAGGAGATATCTAGGGGCATTGGTGTTTCCTGTTCATCTAATGGCCCTCATAGCTTCCCAGTGTTCTTTATCAGGAACCTCTTGTGCATCACCGTTGCCAAACCTCTACATAAATTGGATATCCTCTGCATTGCCTCCCTCAGTCAGATTTTGTCCTTGAAATCCAAGTTACTATCAATTGATATGGAGTCCAAGAATCTCCTTCTGATCTCTCTTCATATAACACTGAAGAAAAGGCATTTCAGAGGTTTTATTTTTTTAATTTACTTTAGGCAGTAGGGTTAAGTGACTTGCCCAAGGTCACACAGGTAAGCAATTATTAAGTGTCTGAGGTGAGATTTGAACTCAGGTCCTCTTGAATCCAGGGCCATTGCTCCATCTACTGCTCCACCTAGATGCCCCATTTCAGAGGTTTTTCAAAAGCACATTGTGAATGGAGTGAAAAAAAAGAGGTTGAAGAACTTATTTTCATTTCTTAGAGGTATAGGCAAGATGCTAGGCAAGATAAAATGTGTAAAAACCACATATGAATGTCATCAATTTATCATTGGCTTTCATAGATTTTATAAATGGAATTGATAAAGTCACTTCTCTAGTCAAAAACTTTCACTGATTTACCTTTTACTACCAAATAAAGCATTAACTCTTGATCCAGATATGACCTTCCTCAGTTTGACTCCAATTTATTTGTCCAGCCTTATTGCTTACAAACACCCTTTTGTGCATTCTGGTTTTGTGATCTCTTTAATCCCTCTTCTCATTCTGTCATTTCCCCATCATTAGACCTTTTTCCATACCATTCCACTACCTCTGATTTTGTTCTATTTATAGAATACCAGAATCTAAGACATGGAAGGTTCTTCAGAAGTCTGCTAGTTGAAGCTGCATCTGAAACGGAACATATTTTTTTTTAGTATCCTCTACAAATAGGCATCCAGTTTAAGTAGACTTAAACCTCCTTAGTGGCAGAGAAACTAAAGCTCATTCAAATTTGGAACGTTCTCATTGTTGTTCCTACAATGTACCTACCTCACTCCAATTTCCACTCATTACTCCGACTTCTGACCTTTAGAGTCAAGGAAAACTAATTTAATCTCTTTTGTCAACATCCCTCCCTTCCTTCAAGGCTCAATTCAGGTGCTAGCTCCTTTATAAGAGTTCCCTAACAAATACATAAGTGAAAATGATCACAACCTCCTCAAACTTCAATAATACTATCTTGGCTTTCTCATTTACACTTATCACACTCACCCCTGAATTAATTAATTCAACTAATATTTGGTAAGCCCTTACTGTATGCAAAGCACTTGATGGGTTCTGGGAAAATACAATATTTAAAAAGATTTAATCTTTTTCTTTGTGGAGTTTAAAATTCAGTAGAACTACAACTAGGAATTCTGATTCCTAAGACAAATTAAGTTGGAGGTGATCATAAGGCTAAGATATGGCTATCCCTATGCACAGTTGATATATGAGAATTGAGGATGAAGAATGGGGAGGCAAGGATTATCAAAGAAGACCTGCAGAAATGGAGACTTGCAGTATGAAAAAAGACTGGGAGCTAGGCAATAAGCTTACTAGGGAGAAGTGAGGTTCAACTAGAGAGCAAGCAGATGACAGTAGAAAGAAATTGTGTAAGATAAAGTGATCTTTAAAGGAGAGCTGGTTACTGAATGATGGTGGTCAAAGAGGGATTTGAAAGTGAGGTTGAGAAACAAGGAATATGCCAACTTCCTTTTACCCTGAGGGTGAGGGGGTATGAAAGCAGCAGTTAACTTTGAATAGAATACTATTATGTGTGGCAATTTCAGGAGTAAATTACAATTCAGAGATTATCAGAAGATCCAAGGAAGGTTAAGAGAAAAATTATCTAGGATGATAACAAGAGAAGGTAGGTGACTCAGTGAATAGAGAATTGAACTTGGCATCAGGAAGATTTTAATAGCTATGTGACCCTGAGCAAGTCACTTAACCTCTGCTTCCTTAATCCTCTGGAGAAGGAAATGGCAAACCACTCCAGTGTCTTTGCCAAAAAAAAAATCAAACCCAGAGACAGTTCACAGCCACAGAGTCAAACACAACTGAACAACAAATCAAGAAGAGAAGACACAGTGGAAAAGGAGAACTAAAGAGGCCAGAATAGTTTAAAACTGAGTTTAACATAAAAAGGGGCTTGGAGCATGGTGACTGACTTTGCCAGTGATGTTGGACATCTCATATGGTGCTGGTCAGTAATTTAAGTTTAACTGAGTTAACACCAGTGAGAAGTTGGACTTCAAGAGAAAAGTATAAGGACTATAAAACCCTAGCAGTCCAAGGGCCAGATCTTGCCAATCTTATGAGTAGTTGGTGACATTTCAGTGAGAGACAAGGAGGAAAGATTAACTACATGCATCCTTGTGTACTCAAGGCAAAGCTGCAACTATCTGAGCTAGATCCAGGGAGAGTGAGCATATCATCTTTGTCAAACACAGTCTATAGTATATTTACCTTTACATCCCCAAAACTTCAAAGAGTACCAAAAACAAAGAAGATCCTATTGAAATTCATAGGATATAAATTTAGAGAAGTACATTAAAGGTTATCTGACCTAACTCTCTCATTTTAAAAATAAGCACACTATGGTAAAGAAGTTAAGTTACTTATTCAAAGTTCACGCTGCTAATAATTACCCAAGCTACAAATTAGACCCAGATCTTCCTGACCTCAAACCCTACTACATTCTATCTTTCCATAATACCAACATATACTTTCTTAGTGAGAGAAACAGGGCATGGGGAATAGGAAACTTACCCCACCTTTAGTAACAAAGACTGTGTGATATTGGGCAAGTCACTTAAGCATTCAGCAGGCTCAGGGATGGGACTGGTTGGGAGAGAGGGGATCTCTAAGACTAAGTTCTTGACTTTACCCCCAGATTCACTGGACTCTTTCACCCTGGCACTGGAGAGATATTTCTAACCAATAATCCTCTCACATCCAACCAACTTCATTGTGTGTTCCAATCCTTACTCTCCAAACTTTCCAACCTTGCCCCTGGGCTATCACCTTCCCCCTTCCCAAGTCTCTTTTTATACATTGTCTCACTTCCTTAAAATGTAAACTCCTTAAGTGTAGAGTTTGTCTTTTTTCAGTGTTGTACTAATATAATATCACCTTAAATGCTTAATATATGTGTTTTTCTTTCTATCTATACATATATCTATCATCTATCTATCTATCTATCTATCTATCTATCTATCTATCTATCTATTACCCCTTTTCTATCTGTTGCAGGAGGGTAATCCTCTATCAATGAAATCATGGGGCCAGTCCCTAGTCATTTTGTGATAGTCCTTTTTTTTGATGAATTCTTCATTTTACTTTGGAACTTCCTTGTTTAGAAAAGGCTTAATGTTCCATTAAGAGTCTAGTTGACAGAGGATTATATAAAATTACCATGTTCATTCTTTAAAATGAAAGAAAGTTTGCTAATCATTTTCCAAGGTTCTTCCTATTCAGAGGTTAATAGCTCCTTAAAAGACCAACAGAAAGTATCTGTCCATATTATTTTCTTTTCTCCTAGGTTGATGTCTGTGGCATCTGTGTGATTCCTTTTTAAAAAAAAGGTAGCTTAGAATACTCTCCCCCTGCCCCCAACAATCAATTATACACTGATAGGACAATGACTCCAGGTGGACATATGTGTCAGCCATTATGGCACAGCTTGCATTAGTACTAATTAATCAGAGTGGCTATCAGTCTAGGGAAATGGGAAGAGGTGCCATAGGGCTTCCTGAATTTATCCTGAAAGACACCCATTTAACAACCACCCAAATTGTTCAATGATCTCTCACAGAAGATAGAATCCTCAACAATATTCTCTCATGTATTTACAGTTGTGAGCAGAAGGAATAACCATGACTTAGAGGACTCAGTATACCAAACCAAATTCTTGTAAACAGATACAACATGAAACAAAATTATTCCAACACCTGTTATACATGAGCATTATTGTGTGTCATGGTCTTTTGTAGTCAAGCCAAAGTTGGGTTGTGGCCATAGACCTTAGCAATAAAACAGTGACCAAGGTTCAGAATCTAAAATAAGTCACAGCTCAGACTATCAGAGAAAAAATAGTACAATTCAGGATCTGTGGACTAGAAGAGTTGTAGGAGTTGGGATGCATAGAACATCTTGGAAGTCCATGAGGTCAACTGGTGGAGGAAGAATCTATTTCAACCATGTGCTTCATCAAGAAAGGGAGATATGGGGCGGGGGGAGGTCTCATATAACTAAATCTATCGATATTTATAAGGAACACTACTAACCTACTCTAAAATCCTGGATTGACAAACATTGATTGAAAGCAAGGAAGTACCTTCTCCTCTCCTATGATAGAGTCATCCCTCTACTCTCCTCTGCCCCCCTGCTTACCCACATTAACTACCAAACTTTGGATTGTAGCAGCCCAAACTCAGGATACAGACAGGAAACTAGAAGCGTTAAAAGAAAAACCATTAAACAAATAGACTTACCATTGATTTTTCCCTTCTCTGGCAGACAAATAGATTTTGGGGCCATAAAGTATGTTTTTCTTTGTGTCCTCCCAGAGTTGATCTTACACATAGACCCTCTCTCAAAGTACATATTCTCTCCCACTTCCCACATATGTGAAATTATATGGATTATATTTATATGAGATTACATACAAATGCTCTTATGAGGAATAAGAGTTAAGGGGATGATCAGTCATTCTTACCTCAATATAACACTGCCTCTTAGTCAGATTTTTCCTTTCCTTGGCATTCTCTTGTATTGCTCCCATCCTGAAAGCACCAAAGAGTTGATAATGCTCCAGGAAGTAGCATAAAGGTAATTGTCCAAAAATTAATCAATGGAAGAATCTTCAAAAATTGTTTAAGAGTCTGTAGTGTGGCAGGCCCATGAAGTGAGACTATTCCCCCTTTAAGGAATTTATATTCTAATAAAGTAATACAATACACATGGGGATTAATGGATGTGTGGATGGATAGATGGACGGATAGATGGATAAATGAGAAGGTGGATGAATAGATTCATGAAAAAGCATTTGTTGGGTGTTTACTATCTGTTAAAAATGTGCTTAACTTTGGGGATATAGAGAAAAAAATAAATTGGTCCCTGCTTTCAAGAAACTCACATTCTAATTTGCAAAGACAACACATATAAGAGGGTTCAGTGGTAGGGCAGATGGAAAGGTTCAGGTCTGCCCAAGGCCTAGAATAGAGGCTTGCACATAGCAGACACTTAATAAATGATTTTTGGACTGGTTGATCTAGGGCTTTGACCTTTTTCTCATTACAAAGCCCAAGCACAGCTGTCATTGAATGCCAACACACCTTCCCCTACTTGAAGGAGGCAGGTGAGACAAGAAGGGGAGAAATGAAGCCAATGAGTTGACCCCTTTGTGCCACTAATAGCAACTGGAGGTTGCTTCCCAGGAACGAGCCCAGACTACCAGCATAAACAGAAAGTACCCATGGGGCTCTTTTACACCATGTGCAGGCACATTTTTCTGCAGCCTAGTCAGAGCCAGGATCCTTAGTTGTGCAAAGGTATTTGACATTGGAGCAACCTTCAGCTCACAACCCTCCCCCTAGGTCAGGGTGAGACAAGAAATGCAAGCTGAGATTTTGGACCTTGAGGTGTGACAGTACCAAAGTTAGCAGTTATTTGGCCCTCATCCCTTTTAAGCAATGGAAAGTTGGAGCTTGTAAACATTCATAGAATGAGCTCACTAGAAACCAAATCTGAGCACTGATCCCCAGGTCCCTTCTTCTGTTTAATCAAAGACAAGCTAAAGGAAGCCACGTGGTCATACGGACTTCCCCGCAATACCCAGTTAGCACAATTTCAGGTCAGAAGGATTCTTGAGTAGCCAATCCAAACAGAAAACCAGTCACATTTTTTTCCCCAGGGGAAATCCCCTTTACTTGGGCCAGCACTGCTTCCAGTTTGGTTTCTGTGTTTGGTTACTGCCAAACACATCCTTTTCTGTGGAGCCAAGTCATTGGATTGGTTCATAGGTTCTCCTTGATATAATGACAAGCCTGTTCCCCCAGCTGGGACTTAGATTGGTTGTTGTGAGTAATGGGAGATCCTTCCACCAGGCCTAGTGACAAGCTATCCAGGAAGAAATACCAGAATTTATTAGTTGGTAGAAAGAGTTTTTAAAAAAAGTTTCATGGGTAGAAGTAGGAAAAAAGTTGGGAATCTAATGCCAGTCAGATCTAGAATTTAAATTTCCATTAGAAGTTGTTTGAAGGCAAGTATAGTTTTTCAGATCTTTCAGTCTCAGAGGACAAGATGGATTAAGGTGTACATAGGATAATTGGGCACATAGATGGAGGAATGACATTGAAGCTGGAAATATCTGCAGCCAGGTTCCTCCTTTGACATGTACTATTTGTGTGATCTTGATCAGTCATTTAATCCAGTCAAGTCTTAGTACTATATGCAACTCACTAAGATTATATATATATAAAGATGATGATCTAAAGGATCAGCTTTGCTCACTTAGGAGTTCCACCAAGGAAACCATGAGTCCCATTTCTATTTCCTTAGGGTAATTACAATAGCAGCCCTAATTTCTATAACACTTTACAAGAATGAAGCCCATTCCTCAAAATAACTCCATGAAGTAAATACTACAGGTTTGATTACTCCTAACTCTGACTATAGACTAAGGGAAGAAAATTAGGTTGGAAGAGAACAAATGTCTTAACCAGGCTTATCATTGGGTTTCATAGCCTCTTATGACTAAGTTATCCTATCATTTTAAAGGTTTTGCTATCTGGGCTTCATTTGTTTAGCTTCGTGGGTTCAGTGACTAATCTGAAGACAGGAAAACGTTCATAAAAGTCATTTTCAGTCCCTCTTATAGGCAAAGGAAGAAGAAAATTCTCATGTGACCTGGAGCTCAAAGGTTGGTTCACAGCCATAACATGGGTTCTGGAAAGGCCAAGTAAATCATTGCTATCCATGGATCAAGGCCAAGTAAATCATTGCTATCCATGGATCAAGGCTGTATCTAGGCAACGTAAGATTATTTAGTGCTTTATTAAAAATAAGAGGGAGGAGGAGGAGAAGAAAAAGAAGAAAATAAGTATGTCTAGTTAGAGTGACCCCCATCCCATTACATGTTGTTATTCCTTAGCTTATTCCACTCTAACCTCATTCTAGGCTACAGATTAAAATGGCAAAACTCAGCTTTCAAAATGGAAGCCCTTGTTTGATTTCTCTTTGCCTCTTCCCCATCACCCTGTTAATTCTTTTCTGATTCTCTTTAAGGTTATGCAATGGTCTGACCTTTTGGTCATTAAAGACATAGTGGACATCAAGCTTTGTAACCTGGTCTCCATCTGGCACATGTTGTTCAAGCTTTGTTTCAATTCAATCAGTCCAAAGTGATTAAAAGACAAAGGAAAAGGAGGTTGAAATGATTCCTTAGTTTACAGGGGTAGATAAGCAAAGAAACTAAGATTATACTCCAATACTACATCAAGACCCTGCCATTCCTTTCAGCCTGTTTAAAAAAAAAAGGCTGAAGGAACAATTCAAAAAGGTGCTATATATATATACACTGTCTTATGAATTTTAGCAGATTATGGTATAGCTCAAAGCATGAGACTCTCCCAAGGGATATACACAATAAGGAAGATTACAAACTTGGACAAATAGCTATGCATAATATTGACATATTTTATGATCATCTTCATCCTAGAATTTTTCTAAATACCCAAATTAAGTTGTCAAAGCAAGGTCACTGTTGATTCAAGTTTGTAAAGGGGGAAAATGTCAGAGATAAAGCAGTGGCACAAGAATTTTGAAAAACTAAAATTAAGATAGTATTTATATTTTAAAACTGCAGGGGACCCAAAAATAATAGGAAGGCATGCAATCAATATAAGGAGGCTTCAGCTTATAAAAATAGAAGTAATAATAGCTAACACTTATATAGAGTTTTAAGTTATATAAATGCTTTAAACTATTTATCTTATTTGAACAAGCCTGAAAGATAAATGTTATTATTTTCTTTGATGAGGAAACCGAGGCAGAGGTTAAGTGACTTGCCCAGGATCACATAGCTAGTAAGTATCTGAGGCTGGAGTTGAACTCAGTTCTCTATCTCTCCATTTACCAGTTCCTGAATCACTTATATTCTCTTCAAGAAAAAGCCATGAATTCATTTGATTAATTCTAAACATTTCCCCTCAATTTACCCAATCTAGTCATGGATCCTGAATAATGAATCATGGAATCCCTCCTAGCTCAGAAGTTTTGTTTTGTTGTTAGTTAGTTAGTTTGGTTTTTGTTTTGGTTTTTAGCCTCAAAAGGTACTCTCCCTTAGCCTGTAGTTGATGTAAAAAAAACCCTACAATCATGTATTGATTGGTTAATAGTTTGCTTCTCTTATCTATGTGACCTATACATGTGGTTGTTTGCATCTGACCCAGATTACAGCTTAGGCAACAGGAGCTATATCTATGGGACTTTCTCAGTCATTGTCACATGTGGTTGTGTACTTGCAATTTGAAACATCAGTTACATATGACAATGTACTAGGCAATGGACAAGATAAAAGAATTTTGATGTACCCCTGCTACTCTCTGATTTTCATGGTAATTCTTCATGAAGTTTACCATCTAATATTGCCTAATTCTAAGCTTTTGACATAAAAGATATAAAATTCCAGAAATATTTTATTCTTTTCATTAAAAAAAAACTCTACAATGTGGAAAAAATCCACCAGATTTTTCTAAGATGACTGATTTCCTTTTCCAAGAAAGATAAGTCTACAACTAAATCTTTTCTTTAAAAAATCATTGCAAACTGCTTCTCTTCATATTATATTTAATCTTTTCTTATATGGAAATGAATGTGTTCACTATAAGAAGGAAGGAACTGGAGTAGTTCACCTCAGAGGTCCTTTCTGGCCCTAAATTTATGACCCCCATGATCTTAAGACTGATGTTTTCAAATTAGGGGACATACCTAACCTCACAAGAGGATCTTTGGAAATACAATATTGGATCAGTCAGTAATGTTTCCCGCTCTTTAGGGTAGCTTAGGATCAACTCCTGGGCCATGAGAAAAGTGAGGCCACTTTGATCCCTAACCCCCACCTCATTATATCTTGCTCTCTACTTCCTTCGCTGCCCACAGCAATATTCGTTGGTTTTGGCATGGGTAGGGCTACTCTAGCTAGTCAATAGGAAGCATTGTTTTGCAGCTGGGCACCTGCACTACAGGCTCAAACAATGAAACTGTGCTAAAGAACCCCTCCTTTCACCCCCGGGCACCCACTGTAAAAGGAGCAACATGTAGGGGCCTGGAAACATGCTTTCATCAGAATGAGGCTAGGACCTGCCTGGCCAACAGCTCAACTGGCTTTTCCCAGAGAAAGCAAGAAGGTACTTCTAGATATTAAGCACATGAGGGTTTTCCTATAAAGTTAGACCCTGTACTTCTTTTGCTCACCAAATATTGGGTCAGTAAATATTTGCTTAAAGTAGGGCACAATAAGGAAACCGGGATTCTGTTTTCTGGACTGCTAGTTGACCTCTTCCAGAGTCTTGGCAGTTTAGTCTAATATCAAGTCAGAATGACTTTGAATACTATCACCAGGCTTTACACCAGGGCCTTGGCTATTGTTCCTCAACAGACATTCATTACCTTCTCTATATGAATGGTACTGGGTCTGTATATTGGAGCAGATACAAAGTTTAGATAAACTCAAATCACACAAGTCCAACTAATTATAATAATAATATAACAATATGCCATAGCCCTCATTTGACTACAGCCTTGAATGTACATCAGAGAGATGTTAAGTGAGGCATAAGGGAAAAGGTTGCTACTATCTATGAGTGTTCTGGGCTTTCAGGGATAGTTGTGAATTCATCAGAGTCAGAGAGAAAGGGAGAATATTCCTGAAAGAAATGTTTAGAGGCAATGAAGAGACCCATTTGACCATGGAGGGGATTAATATAATCTGGAAAGTCAGAGTAGGATCAGATTGCAGAGGGCCTTACAAGTCAAGCAATACAATTTGAACTTTGGACAATTGACAATAGGAAGCCCCTGAAATCTGTTGAGTTATAGAATAATATATTGAGGTATATACCAAAATAAGATGATTCTTTCAGTATAGAGAAAGTTGGATTCAAGTAGGGGTGGGGGGGGAGAATGAAGGTGGAAGAGTCTTAGCATTGAAGTACATTTCCTCCTCACTGCTTATTCCTAGAATTTCCATCTTCCTTCCAAGGATGTCTCAGGTACCATATTCAACATGAGGTCTTTCCTGATCCTCTCAGTCCTTAAAGGGACTTTGCATTCAGTTGCATATACATTTTATTTATTTATTTATTGGTGACACAAGTTATATTTCTCCAGTTGAACGTAAATTCTTTGAGGACAATTAATTAACAAGTATTTATTAAACATTTGCTATTTGCCAGGTCCTACATTAAGCACTGGAGATACAAAGGTAAAATGAGATCATCCCTGCATTCAGAAAGCTTACATTTTTATGGGGGGGGGGTAATATATACAAATACAATTATTGACAAAACATATTTGAAGGAAAATACATAGTAATTTTTGAGTGAGGTAATTTACTTAGTATGGATTTTGTCTAAACTTATATACAATATTTAATGTTCTTCCAAGAAAGTGCTAAGGTAGTGGAAGGGGAGTACAGGGTACAAGGTAGATCAGACAAGTAGTTAGGGATACTAAGGGAGCAGGGTTCATTCTAAACTGGGAGTCAGAAGATTTGGTATAATTGTTTTGCATTCTTAGTGCCTAACAAAGAAGCTTCTGTGTAGTAAAGTAGGCACTTAATTCATGTTTGTTGGATCAATTGAATTTAAAAGGTAAAGGACTTTAATTAGGTCCTCTTGCTGTTCCTGATAATAAGAGCTCTTGATTAGGATAAAAGATCCCACCTTTTAATTGTCTTCTACCTTTCTTTGTAAAACTAGAACTTAGCCTAGTATCTGACATATGATAGGTGTTTAATCCATGTGTTATTGACTGATTGACTACTTTTCTAACCTTGAATAAGTCCGATAAATTCTTGGGGTTCAATGTCTTCATCTATAAAAGTAAGGAGTTGGACCAAATGACTGTTTCTATACAACTCTAAATATATGGTGCTTTGTCTTAATGCCAATTCTTCACTCTGGTGGGCCACATTGGAAAAAGGATTCATTGCCATTATTCATCACTAAAATAATTTCTCCTGTTAATTGAGGCAAACAAATAGCACAAAAGGCAGTGTTCCATATTGAAAAATTGGTGGGGAAGATTATTGTCAAAATTTCGAGTCCTTAAGTTTCACTTCCACCAAATCTTCTGGAGGCAAGAATTTCTGAAATAGAAGCAGGTGACAAAATCCAAAAGACCATAGAAAATAAACTGAGTCCCATCCAAAATGGCTTGCTTTCACCTGTCATTCAGATTTGGTAATGATAACCTTGTAAAAATCCATAAACTAAAAAAAAAAAAATCACCAAAATTCAGACAGTATAACTGTCTGAATGGGAAGATGTGCATCTCCAGCACATATTTGAAAAGATTTCATTTCATTGATTAACAGCAGTGATAACTTGCTTTGTTCTTTCACTGTTAACAAAGCACACTTTCACTAAATCTTCTAGCTTTATAACCTCTTTCACTTTACTTCCTCCTTAATGTATTTGTGTTGCCATGATAGGTGAGAGACCACAGAGAAGTGATTCTCTTTCCTTGTTCCTTAGAGGTTATTTCCAACATTCTAGGCATTGGGAAATATTTCTAAAGCACAATTCCCTTGAATTGAACTAAATAGGTTCACAGACACTCCCTTCACTTTCAAATTGTTCTGTAGAGACCAAGGGCAGAAGGTTAACAAAAGGAGAGGGGGGAAAAAGCTTGTTGCCAAATTCTGTTGCTTCTGTCTTGAGAACATTTTAATATCTGACTCCCCTCCTTCCATATATAGAGACAACTAATTATTTCTCTATTGCAGACATTCATCCATCTTTGCCTGAACTATTTTAACAATCTGCTAACTTTAGGTCTTACTACCTCAAAATTCTACTCTATCCAATCCATCCTAAACACAGTTACTAAAATGATCTTTCTAAAGCATAGGTCTACCCAAGCTACTCTCCTATTCAAAAATTTCCCATGGATTCTCAAGACCATAAGTTAAAGTGTGAATAACTAGACTAATATGACTCCAATAGGCACCTACCTTCTAGACAAATAAAACCCCAACTTGTTCCAATTTCTCTGAAATTGTATATTTCTTCCCCCATATCTGGCATGTACTCCATCATCTAAGCCTTTGAGAATTATTCTTTCTTTAAACTTCAAATCATGTCTCACTCTCTCCAATCCCTTTATCTGAAAATAATCTCTTCCTTGTCAAATTTTCTTAGAGTACTTCATCTAGGTTTCTACTTTGAACTTATCACAATTTATCTGTTACTGAAATTATTCATGTGCACATTGTCCTTCCTTTTAAATCTATTGAAAACACCTTTGGGACTCTGCCATTTTTTATCTTCAAATTTCAGTGCTTAATACATTTTGCAATTGCTTAGTGAATCAATTGAACTTCGAAATGAGCATTAGTGGACTGAATGAGTACAAAGAAATTCAGATATTAGGAGGTATTCCCAAGGAGGGAGATAGACTAGAAAATAACTGAACTTTGATTTCAGATTTCAAAAATAGGAAATCAATGCCTAAAATCTACTTCCTCTTATAGAGTCATATCATCAAAGTAGGAAGGGAACTTAGCAATTACCCATTTTCATATCCTCATTTTATAGAGGAAGAAGCTAAGGTCCAGGGAGGTTATAAACTTGTCCAAAGTCATCTAAATTGCACAGAAAGATAAAGAATAAAAGATCTGGGTTCAAATCTTTACTCTGCTACTTACAAATTGTGTGAACCTGAGCAAATTATAACCTCTTTTATGTCTCTGGGCCTCAATTCCCTCATCTATAAAATGAAGGAACTAGACTAAAGGACTTCTAATTATCCTTCTAAATATTTGATCCTCTGATTCTAATTTTTTCAATGGCAGAGCCAGGATTTGTATCCAAATTTTCCCCATATATTCCCATAGATCTCAATTCAGAAAAAAATAGAGACCATTCTAATTTCTTATGAAAATTATTCAATAGGATGGGGGTAAGGAAGATGGGGGAGAGAGAAAGGAGGGAAATCAAGAAGCTATAGATGGCTCAGAACTAGAACTGGAGTTAAGTAGACCTGAACTGAAATCCTACCTCACACACTACCTATGTGATCCTGACCAAATCACTTAACTTCTCTCTGCCTCAGTTTCCTCACCTGTAAAATGAGAATAATAATAGCCTCTATCTCACAGGGTTGCATTGAGGATCAGATGAAATAGTATATGCAAAGCACTTCACAAATCTCAAAGTGTTATCTTAATTCAAGCTATTATTTGGGGAATGGGAAAGGGAATAAACATTTATATAATGCCAGGACTATGCTGAGAACTTTGAGCAAATATTATCTCATTTGATTCCCACAACAATGCTGGGAGGTAGGTGCTGTTATTATCCCTATTTTACAGGTGAGGAAACTGAGGCAGACAAAGTTTAAGGAAGATGTCCAGAATCATACAACCAGCAAGTGTCTGATGTCAAACTTAAGCTCAGATATTCCTGACTTGAGTCCCAGAGTTTTATCCACTGTGTCACTTGTCTCTAAATTCTTTTTCCTTGTCTTCTCTATTTTATCTGCTGTTGATAGCATGCTTCTATAACCACCACAATAATAAATCTGAAATATTAATGTGCTTAATCTTCTCTTGCCCTTTAATGTTCCTTCTCCTTTCTTGCTTCCTACAGTTCAGGCAGGTCTTCTCTTTATTTCTCTCAGTTGGTCTTTTTTTTCTGATTTGCCTTTCTCTTTAAATCCATTCGGCCTTCTCAAACATTGTTGATCCAGTTCCAACCCTTATATACAGTTTCTTCCAAACCAAGGAAGAAGCAGAGGAAATGACTTTTTTTTTTTGCCTTGGCAATCACAGATAAAGTAAAATCAATTAGGTTTAACCCCTGACTTCTTAGAATGTGTGCTTCTCTGGAAGTGCTTCTGTAATGGAGTTTATGTTTAAGGATAGCACTGAGTATTCTTTATCTATGTTATTATTGTCTAATCTGAGCAAGAATTTGGAACTGAGGTGGCTGGATTATGAAACAACTTCAGGAGAGATACGCTCACTGAACAAAAATATGTCTATGGATTCCTAATTCTGTACTTTTTTCCCAGACAACTTGAACTGATTTTTTTTTCACAAAATACTACTTCAGAACTAATTTCTCCTTATACTAGAGTAATTAGAAGTTTTTTTCCTTGGTTTAACCAAAAGTTTCAAGTCTTTTGTTTTGCTTCAACATCAAAGGTTCAAAGACTGAGCTGGAAGGTACCTTAGAAGTCATTCAGTACAACCCCCTCAATTATACAAATAAAGATCTGAGATCCAGAGAGTCAATGATTTGTCCAGATTCATAAAGATTGTAAATGACAGAGCCAAGATTTGAAATAAAATGAGACAATAAATTACAGACTAGGAAGACAGTGAAGGATTGGGCCAGTACCTGTGATTTCAGTGATATCAATGACTCTTGGATTGTTGTTCATCTTCATTCTTTAGGAGGACCATGACATCAGGAAGGTGATGTCATGACTTGCAAATGAATTGGAGTGTTGTACAAAGTCACTAACCTCCTCCAGAGCCATCTGGGTTGGGTGACAAGAAATAAATCAGAATGACTGAAGATGACTTTTGAAAAAAAAATGCCTCTATAAAAGCAAATCCTCAATATCTTTCCAACTTCCAGTCTTAGTCACTAGGAGGTTATGTGCAAAAATCACACAGTCCAACTGGCTTGGAAGTTAGAAGGAACTGTTATTATTTGAGTGGTATGAAAAATTAAATTTCCTTAATATTTGTTATCCATATTTCCTAAGGAAAAACATATATATATATATATATATATATATAGTGAGTATGAATGTATGTATGTGTACATATATAATATATTTTTATATGTACATATATGATGTGTTGAGAGAAAGAGAAAGGGGAGAGAAAAAGAGAAACATGAGGGGAAGGGAAAG